>NC_133203.1:22096447-22098947 GCF_958299795.1 Porites lutea
GTCCGGAAACCTCAGTTGTGAGTAGCTGACTAAAGGAGACTCAATTGAGGCAAAATTATTATACAAGTTAGCTGTGAGTCACCCTGATCAGCAACGTGAGCAAATTATTGCACTGGGGTAAAAGACAAAAACACAAAACGTAAAACATTCCTACCTTTTGTGGTCGGCACTTCATCGACACTGGTTGCCTCCCACGTCCTTTTTGATGTTTTCGTTTGCAGTAGTAACCATTGTTAACGTTAGGCCATCTTACTCTGTATCCAACACGAGTAAACAGTACAAGAGTTCTGCAGCTACCATTTTCATTGTCTAGCAACTTTTGTAGCCTATTTAGGTCACTCAATTACCTTGCCAATGATTTTCGCGCCCTTTTGGCAGCAAAAACCTCTCACAACGAGGCAGAGACCTTTCTCTCATTTTTGCCTCGTCGTGAGAGACCTCTGCTAGCAGGGAATGGTAACGGAAACAAGGTTTAAAGCGTTAGAGGTTCTATCGTTGTGTGGCTGGGAGATGGTTTTTTAAGCTCTTTCGGTAAAGATAACAATGCTAATTTTTGGGTGAAAAAGAAGTGCAATGAAGCTTTCCGGGGTGTCTATACTCGAACAAACTTTAAGTCAAATCTCATACTCGTAGCCGTTCTCGTCCTGGAATCTAAAGGTCTCAGTATCACTGGCAAATTGATGAAAGACGATTTCTTTCTTCCCTGACGTTTCTCAAGCTCTTAGTAATATCAGTATAAAGGTTAAGTTTTGCACTGCATGGTCAGCTTCATGTCAAACCCAGGTCAGAGAATTTTTTTGTTCGTGTTGAGATAAAAGTGAAAACTTCCGGTCATGTCAATAAGGTGAATTGACCCTTGATGACTGTTGATCAAATTTCAGAACATTGTGGCCTTGAACTGGAAACTTCGGTTATTGTTTCTTTTTTTACAATTTTATCTACTATATCATGTACATGTATCTCCGGGCGTCATTTGAGTCCCATTTATCATATGAAACATTTTTCGTCTTTTCTTGTTCACAATTGCTTTTCCAATAAGTGAAAGAGACTAAAATAATAGGCTTTTTCTATCCGTGAAACATCTCCATCTGCGACGAGAGAAAAGTAAGGGAGTCAAGAGAAGGAATTTTATCGCAAACTGACGTAGTTCTAGCTCATTCTTTTGTGGCTCTCCAGTCTCGCATGCACACCATGGTCCAAGCGCTATAATATAAAAATTCCAGTATTACCCCGAGGGTGCTCCTTGGTGCCGACACTATTACGATAAACAGGAGCCATTATGGCTCTTGCGATTAAGTAATAGTCTTTGGAGGAGAATTAAAAATGTGACCCTCATAGGAAAAGGGGGCTTACGTAATTTTGAATAAGCACCTTAAATGCCGCGTTTAAAACGCAAATAAACAGGTGTCAAACAGTTTCAAACCCGTTTCAAACATTTTGAAACGCCTTTGACTTTACAGCGTTTTAAACGGGGAAACGCGTTTGTGGCGTTTGAAATGCTTGGTTAACATGCATATAAGACATAATTACTAAATTCGAGGACGGGAACATTTTAGTGACTCCACAGGTTCCCGTTTTATGAATTCCTTTAGAGTGTTTGCAGAATGCGTGTGATATCAAACAGGTACCAGAAACTGCTTTGATGAGTCCAAGTGCATTTACTTAGTATTGCTTTATTTCATACTGTAAACATCAGTGAAAATCTAGATAGAGCTAATGTACAGTGCAAAACCTAACGTGTTCGGAAAACGATTACCTGCTTAACAAGCTCTCTTCCCGGAGTGGTGCTTTCAACAAAGACACGAGAATTCAAAGTTTTCTTTCATGTTTTTGAACAACACAGAAATGGCATGAATGCTTCTCTAAGCCTCAAAGCCAACACACAGATCATTTTTGGCTGCTCTGCGATATTTTTCTTGCCGTTGCTTTTCCGTTTGGTTTCTATAAAATAGATACTGCCTCTGCAGTATTGTCGTGGATTTGTATTTCATACTTTTATCAGTAAATAGTCACGCGTTTAACCTTTGCTACATTTGTTATGTAACTTGCGGTTAACATTCCATGTCCATATGTGGGCATAAAGAAATGCTGAAATTATTTCCCTCTGTTATCTGAGGGGCACACAACGTCTGTTTTCTGTAAAACATTAGTTTGAAGAAGCAAATATTACCTAAAAGTTTCGATAAGTCAAGAAAGGCTAAAAATTTCTAGATGACTGTTTCATCTTTCTAGTATGTCTTTTTGGCGTTTTTCTATTTACGTTTTTAACAGGTTTTGTGTTAACAACGGTGACCATTTCTGCCCGATAAAAATTGCAGAGAGGAAATGAAAAATCCACATAAAGTTGACAGCTCTAGTGAAAATGTTAAAAACAATGAAAGAATGAATTTAACAGTTGCAAATCGCGTGCCAATATGGATCATTTATTGGATTCAACCCTCACAGAAACATAATGCTTTCTTTGAGCGCTTTTGGAACAAAAAGGTGAGATAAGTACGGT
>NC_133203.1:22103947-22116447 GCF_958299795.1 Porites lutea
CGTTTTTCTCATTTATATTTGCATTAAATACCAGAATAAAAAGCATTGAGATTTCCTTGGTGGTGCAATGTTCTTATTTTCGTCGTATCCTGCAAACTACTTACGTACACTTCCCTGGAATCATTCAAAGTTTGTAATAAGTCATCACTATGGCTGAACGCAGCATAGAAAGCATTGTTACTGGTCAGGGGCACCCGACCTGAAATTGTGAGAAAAAGACCTTAACTAACGACAACAAAAAAGAATAAAGCTTTTTGAAGACCTTTTAAAATTCCCCCCTTCCGTGGGGGGAAGAAGTTTCTCACAAATAGCACAAAAAATCTACTTAGACGTCCTGAATTGTCTAAGGAAAATTAATTTCTGCAAATTCCGAGCCAGCAAAAATGTGCCTGAAGAACAGATATATTGAGAATCAGATCCGTTGGGTGCCCCTGACTGGTAGCGGCTGAATTTCATTTTCATCCTTTGCTTTACTCTTGCCTAAATGACACTGAGATAGCTCGAAAGAAGAAAAGCCTATGATATTTCAGTCATAGTGAGACATTTATTTGCTCATTCTTATTCATAGAACATATTAATGTAAATTTTGTTTAACTGAAGCCAATTACTTTAACCTTAGGGATGATTAAATTATCAAAATAATGCAATTCAACTAGTCTAACAGAATTTAACGTCCTGTTTCAACCAACCAAAATTTCAAAATACCCAGTGTATTCAGCAGTGGGAGTTGTTGTGCACAAAATGCGGCGTACATTCAACAGGAACCATTTGAGTTTTCTATAATCATAATAAAACTGTTTACTGTTAGTTTAGTTATTTTTATGAGTAGAAAATGAGTCACGTACCTTTTGAATCAAGGGTTCAGTGCCGGGTGCCTGAACTGATTCAGAGATTTGATTTCACCCAGAGGCTGAGGGTGTAATACCATCTAGCGTTGTGGGTTGGCCACCTGGAGCTGCTAAAGCACGAACAAGGGGTATAGCCATTCTGTGATCTTCCTGTGACGCAAAGGGTTGCCCACCAGTTTGCAACAAGGGTCGGCCATCGTGCAATGGCCACACGTTACCTTCTCGAGTGGTTATTCCTTGACTGCCTGTGAGATCCATCGTGGGTTGGCCACTATGAAGGGTTATGGGTTGGGCAAAAGACATCCCCAAAGGTTGACCAACATTAAGTGAAAGGGAGTGACCAACGCTTACACCCAATGGTTGATTAGGCCAAACTCCAGGCATTGGAAACATTGGTGCACCAGCAGGCATCATTCGTGGCTGAGCACGTAGGGGAGCTTGGGCAGTCCCTAAAGGTTGGGCAACATTTGCTGAACGGTGGTCTGGTACCTTTACCATTTGACCAAAGGGTACCCCCGGTGCCATAGACTGAACACCGGGTATTTGGAACGTTGGTGCACCAGCTGCCAGCTCGAGCGAAGCTGTCTCTCAACATTCCTACTTGTTGTTGGTTTCTCACCAGTAATTCAGTGAGCTCGGTTTGCCACTTTAGGTGGCTCAAGAGCTCTTTGCTAGTAAACGCTGTTTCCTGTAAGTGAAACAAATCAAGGGAAGGTATTGAAGGAGAAACTTTTATTATGTCTTTATTACCGAGACTTCTCTGTGTCCACCCATTGTCCTCATGTCCACTCACTTACAACACGCCTACACAGTTGAAAAAAGGTCTCATACTCTTGAAATCTCTCTGAAAAACACAAAAATAATACAAATCTGTGTATGGGCTTGGCAGAATTATCTTATGCTTTCCGATAACGTTGTATCAACAGTTATGCAAATGACAAAACGTTTCCGTATCCAATAAGATAAATGTTGTAGGAGGGTCTGAACAGGGTTTAGTGTTTAGTGTTATTTGCCCATAATTTTTAGTGTTTGCTGTTAAATTGGCCACTTTTTTAATGTTTACTGTTTCCGAATAAAATAGTGCTAAGTGTTTTGAGGGTTTTTCAGCTTCGGACATCTTCAGCAATGGTCAGACCTCTTCGTTACTCTTTGGAAATCTTCGACAGTCTTTGGGAATCGTCGCTGGCCTTCTAAAATCTTCTGAAATCTTCTGAAATAGTCCAGAATTGTCGTAAAATGGCCGAATATTATTTGATATACTAACAAGATAATATTGGCCTTTTTGGAGCAGTTTTGGCTTCTTTATGGAAAAAAATGTACTGTTTCAAAGAATTTTTTACTGCTGGTGTTAAAATGCCTAAAATTTAACTGTCTTATGTTACAAAGCCTAAAAAAATGAAGTGTTTAGTGTTATCGAGGTAAAAAGTCACAAGGTAATAAATCATTTTTTGGCTAGCTCTGTCGAAGGGAGTATATCATGAAAAAAAGATATATATAATACATATATACACCTGCTCTTGACTTCGTTTTGATCCTTTGCTGTCCTCATTGAATTTACTGTCCCTGGTTTGATCCTTAAAAAGACATTGTTCAATGAAAATAATATGATAAGTAAATCTCAAAGCTAAGACACAACAACATTAGTAATGTATCATTACTCTTGTCCATTTGTCTCTGTTGGATGTGTAAATTGCACGCGCAGGACAAAATGTTGATTTTAAAAGGGGTGTGAGAGACGAGGACTTTCCAGTTCAGACATAACTATCTAATGAAATATACATTTCAAAGGTATACCGTTTTAAAATGTGTCAGTATTTTCCCTTGAAAATCCTGGATGCACTACAATGATGTCTGGAATTTTGACAGTATACTACACTCTATACTTCCAATCGTGGTCATGTGTCTTACGATTGAATGGGAAGAAGATAATGAAGTATAAGTATGAAAAGAATTCGAAAGCATTCATCTTCTGGGAGTGGTAGAAAAAAGTTGGTGGATAAATTCACCAAAAAAATTTTAACAAATGATGTTAACTATCTTGTTTCCTTGTCTTCAAAAGGTATTTTTCCTACTTACAAGTGACATTTCTTCTGCTCTATTTCTCCCTGTGCATTGATGGTCAGTTTAGTGAACTCTTTCTCTATGACTGGAACCCCTATGTTGAATGTGCCATTTTCAATGCCTTCTTGGATGCTCTTTTTCAGCATTGATTGGAGCGCATAACTGGCATGGAAATTTCAACATCCTTTTGCTTTCTGATAGCTCTCCTTACCCTGAATCCTAACTATAAAATGAATATGTTTTGTTATAAGAAGCAAAGGGAAATAATGAAATTATCCAAGATGGTTACACTTGTTTTCTCCAGCCTACTTCTCTTTATAGTTGTCAGATTTTGCAAAAATGTACTTGTCTCAGGTTGCAAAATTGTAATCATCTTCCCCTGATGAGGATACACACGAGCCCTTCATTACTTCCGAATTCTGAACCCTTATTTCTAATTCATTCTCACCTTTACAGAACTATAACTCTGGTTGGCCTAGTTACTATTTACTACTTTACTACATACTAGTATTACCTGTGAGGCCTTCCTCTTTATTGATTTGCACAGCTGGTGCTCAAATCGGGAAGTATTGACCTCTTTTGACTTTAAAAAGGCCTGTTGCCCTCCGTTGGCAGGTGTTGTGTCACTACCCTTGGTCTTTATGTTGTACATTCTAGCTTTTTCTGACCAGTTTGGAGGTCCATCACGCCATGACTCTACATCTGCTAATAGCTGATCCAACTCTCCCTCTATCACTACTGTGAGGAACCCTGTGAAACCTATGTGAAGTTTATGTGAAAACCATGTGAAATTCTGTGCAATTTTCACAGGATTTTCTCATGGTTTTAACAGGGTCTTCACATAATTATTCACGTAGAATTTCACGGGAGTGTGAAAAACCATGTGAAATGGGCTCCACCCTTTGACAAGGTATTTCACAGCACAGCATGTGAAATACCATGTGAAAATATATGTGAAACATAATAATTATTAGTCACGAGGAAGATTATCTTTTCCTGTGAAAAAGGATGTGAAAATATGAATTATGTGAAATACCATGTGAAAAAAAAAGATGCGAGAAAGAACAATGTGAAATACCATGTGAAAAAGAATGTGAAACTAAAGTTACAAGGCCAGAAATGCATGGCCTTTAATTTGCCTCCCCTAGCTTCAAGTATGTTCAGGTCTATATATATTATTCAAAGTTTCAGCTGTTGTGGCCTCGAACCCTTGCTTTCTTTATAGCTATTATGTCAATCATGTAACACTGTAAGCAGCGTTTGGTGTTTTCAAATTTGTATGTCTTTAAAATATAACTAACTTTTGTCAGTTGTCAGTTGCTTGATGATTGCTTCGCAAGAAGCATGAAACTTGGAATAGCAAATAAATAAATTAGCCTACCCACCGCTATAAATATATAAGTTTACAGCTCTGGTTTTTCTTTTGAGGACTTTTGTAGCTTATAAAGTATACAACCTTACCACTGGTAGTTATATATATATATATATATATATATTTTTTTTTATTCCGATGAGCCTTAACATGGACTGCATGGCCCAAATGGCTGGAATAGACATTTACATGCCCATAAAAACCTTGTTAACATTGAACAATATTACAACAAATCAACAATATTATAATATAAACCTGAGAGCAGGCCCAATTTTAGCAGTTCTCATACATTCTCTCTTATGTTGTTCTGGCCTGCTGCCGGCAGAATGTTATTTACAAAGCAAAACCAAAATATAGAGCCTGATCTCAGGTTACATTATAATGAAACCAACAAATAACATCACTGTCCAAGATGTTTTAATAAAATGATTGAAAGATTATTGGAAAAATATATGAAGGGTAAGAAATAAGAAATACACAAGTAATGCATGAGTTTCAAATGAAAAAATTGATAATAGGAAATACTAATGAAGACTTTTGCTTTTTAAAATTGCAACTCTCCCTTGAGATTATAGGTCAAGAGGAAGAGGAAGGAAAGGCATGTTATAAATTTGAGTTATTTGGTCCCAAAATAGACTAGTTTTGTCACACATACTGATCGACTTAGCTTAACAGTTTCTGACAGGGTTTGCACGCGCCTTGAAAGTCCTTGAAAGTCCTTGAATCTCAAAATAAAAATTCAAGACCTTGAAAGTCCTTGAAAATTGCAGTCAGTGCTTTAAAGTCCTTGACATTTCTTGCTAATTTCATCCAACTTAGATTCTAGAGTGCCTTGTATGAAAATATATGCTACTGGCAGAAACATAGCAACAATAGTAAAAGAAAAAATAAATAACACTACTCTGAACGTCCATCAAACACCCCATGCACATTTGTCCTGTTCTTGGTTATATTCATCGCTCTGATTGGTTGAATGTCTGGAATGTTAAGGGCCAATGAAATGTTTTGTACTATTCGCTCTTTCTGCGAAAAGCCATGTGCGTTGAGTGTTTCCTTGTTTGGGTTGGTGTTGATTGTGTTTTGTTTCACGAGTGAAAGATTTAAAACAATGGGCAAGTGTGTTTTCAGCAACTTGTGGCTGCAGAAATCACCGTATAGAGTGGCTACGAGAAGTCAAGGGTGACAAGTACAAGGCACGATGCATCGTGTGCATGAAGGATGTTGAAATTTCGAGCATGGGAGAGTCGGCGCTCACAAGTCACTTAAAAGGAAAAAAACATCAAACACTGACATCCCAGGAAAGGTCATCAGCAAGCGTTCCAGATTTTTTGGGCGTTTCTTCTCAACGACCAGCAACTAAAAGTCATGATGCCAAAGTAGTTTCAAAATCTGCTTCATCTGAGAGCGGCAAACACAGTAAGCTCAACGCAACAAAGTCTATTGCGAGTTCATCTGGTTCATCAGTGATGGAAAAAAGTGTCACTCGTGATTAGACATTGAAGGCAGAAATTTTGTGGGCATTGAAAGCGATAATGTCTCATTACTCCTATAAATCATGCGAAGGTACGAGCAAATTGTTTCAAGTGATGTTTCCTGACAGTAGGATTGTGAGTCAGTTTTCATGTGGAGAAAAGAAATGTGCATACTTGATCTGTTTTGGGCTCGCTCCACACTTCAAGCAACTTTTGAAGGATGTTGTGAAAAATGAAGAGGCTTATGTACTAATGTTTGATGAGAGCCTTAATAGCGTGTGCCAGTCAAAGCAAATGGATATTGACATTCATTCATGGAATCAGGACAAACAGAAAGTTGAAAGTCGCTATTATACCTCAGTGTTTATGGGTCATGGCACAGCAGACGACATGCTTTCTCAATTTCGTTCAGGCATAGAAGGAATTCCTCTCAAAAAAGTTTATCAGGTTGGATGCTACTCTCGTTATGTTTGGGTAATTTAAATAAACATAACAAACGAAAGATAAACACGGTCGTTTCTTCGCTGATGACGTTACCTCATAGGTTTCGTAAATACATGTAGTGTGGTGCAAACCGCCGTTACTTACGAAAAACATGCAAATGTTTTGTGTAATGCCGTTATTTAGTATAAGAATATTGCCATGAAATCTTACAATGTCTGTTATTATTTTGCCGTAGAAGGGCGAAAGATGATTATTGATTACTTAATCTAGTTTGTTGCATGTGATATATTTTATGTTCACAATCTAGCCATGTTCCCAAAAGAGAGAAATTTTCAGTGGGAATTCTATTAAATAGAAATGAAACACCTTACTTGGTTTTCTGCCCTTTAAGGTTTAAATAATCAACACTCTTTCATTGCAAATCCTCACAATTCCAATGCATCCATGACTTGTTTATTTCGTGTCTTGGTAAACTGTGACACAAAGTCTGGGGCATAATGCAAGTAATGATAAAGTAATCTGTTACCTTTTCAATATTACAAGAAACGTTTTCTCTCATACTAGGTGTCAATGGATGGACCCAACGTTAATTGGAAATTTTACAGTATGCTGACTGATGAGGTAAAAAAGGAGCATAATAGTCACATGTTGAACATTGGCAGCTGTGGTTTACACATTCTTCACGGAGCATTCAAGGATGGCGCTGTGGCATCAGGATGGCAATTAGACAGGTTGTTCTCTAACCTTGACTGGCTTTTTCAGGACAGTCCGGCAAGGAGAGACGACTACACCAAAGTAACAGGAAGCTCACTGTTTGCTTTGAAGTTCTGCAAACATAGATGGTTAGAGAATGTTTTGGTTGCAGAACGTACACAGAGTATGTGGGACAGTGTTGTCAAGTATGTTCAGAGTGCAATGGCAGGGAAAGTTCCACAGCCACAGAATAAATCCAGAATAAAGAGTTTGTTGCAGATCCCTTTATGACTGCAAAAGTGGCTTTCTTCCTATCATTAGCCAACCAAGTGACACCTTTTTTGACACTCTATCAAACTGACAAGCCAATGCTTCCTTTCCTGGCTACAGACCTGTACAGCATGCTTGGGGGATTAATGAGAAGATTTATTGAGACTGCTGTTATCAGTAAAGCCAAAACCCCATTGAACCTTACAAAACTTGACCCTGCTGACTGCAGCATTCATGCCTCTCATTCCCAAGATTGACCTGGGGTGTACAGCTGACAAGAAGATCAAGGAGTTGATTGCAAAGTCCACAGTTTCAGAGAAAAGAGTGCTTCAGTTTCAGATGGAATGCAAGGAGTTCCTTGTGAAAGTGGTTTGCAAACTGATTGCCAAAGAACCAATTCAGTATTCTCTTGTAAGGAATATAAATTGCTTAGATCCAAGGAACATGATGAGTGACCATGATGTTTCCATCACAAAATTCAGGAGAGAGTTTTGACTACCCTTGAAAATGCCAAGAAAGTTCTGGAAGGTGCCTGTGATTCCCTTTTGGAACTATTTAGACAATTTATTATGGAAATCCCCTCTTCTTCTCTGTCAGAGTTCAAAGACTATGATCCTAACAGTGACAGACTTGATTCCTTTCTGTATCTTCACATGGGACAGAAGCGATCCTACCAATTATCGTGGAAAGTAGGCGCAGACCTACTGATATTATCACATGGCCAAGCCAGTGTCGAAAAAGGGTTTTCAGTCAATAAGCAACTGGAAGTTGAGAACCTTCAAGAGTGCGCCTTCATTTCTCAAAGGCTGTACAAGACCATGTGCAATATGTGGGAGGTGTCCTTTCTGTTTCAATCAGCAAACCTCTGCTCTTGTCAGCTGCAGGAGCTAGGCAGAAGTATTTATTATATCTTGATGAACAAAAGAGGAGGAAAACCTCTGAGGGTGTAGAACTGAAGCGAAAGGAGCTAGTCAATGAACTTGACAAACGTAAAAAGAAAGGAAGGCGTTTCGAAACTGATGTTGACGGTCTTGGTAAATCGGCAGACGAGTTTGCACAGAAAGCAGAGGATACTGGGAAACTTGAGTGGATTACAAAGTCAAATAGTTTGAGGAGAACTGCAAAAGAAAAGGAGATGACTCGCAAAGACATTGAGGACAAAATTTTGAATGTTGTGGATGAACTCAAAAAGACAGACTTTTACCTGTCTGTTAGCTCGGCACAATCGCTACTATGAGAAACTGAACATCCTTTGATTTTGCAGTTCGTGGAGTCCTTGAAAAAGGGAAAATATGTCCTTGAAAGTCCTTGAAAAGTCCTTGAATTTTAAGTCCAAAAAAGCGTACGAACCCTGGATGATGGTCCTTGACTGAACCCCTTTGGTATTAACAGCTGTGCGATCATCTCTATCTCTATTTTCACTGTCACGCCATCGAAAAAAAGACGAAAAACCGTTCGATACCAAACTTCCATAATCTGGGAAGTGAAAGAAGATAAGCATTGCCAATTTCATATGCGAGATATTCAGAAAAACGTTTAACCTAAATTTATAAAGCTTTGCATCCTGACGCCTGTACAGCCCCCGAAATGATCCCCAACCCCGAAATTATTCCCTACCCTGAAATTATCCCTAAATCGACCCCGACATGATACCGACCCAGAAAAGGATCCCCAATTCTCAAACTTTTCATGTACTAAATTAATTCAATGTAATACATTCGGCTCAGGAAAAGCTGGGCCTAATAATCTTGAACTTCCAAATTTTGATGTGAAACCTCTTAACAGAAGGATTCAGGATACTTTCCTGTACTACTAATCGTTTTTTTCTATTTGCAAAGTGGGTTGGCAACCACGGCAAATTTTACTTAATGACGTCGGTTTTGCGACTTAAAACGACAAGAATTAACTTTTGACTCGACAAGATTTCAACAAATTCACTAGTTTCCTTACTTCTCTTTGTCGGTTCCTCCCTCGACCTCTTTAACACATCATCAATCGTGAAACTTTTCAGGGAATGCCGTTCTCGTCTTTTGAACGCCGTCAATCTCAGCCAGGTTCTCAAATAGCCCTTAAAGCTGGGCTCGCAGTCTTGAAACATTTTTATCGCCCTCCCAAGCCTTGTCAACGGAACCTGAAAACTGTTGAATTCTCTAATGATCTCAGTATTGGCCTGAATTGAAGATAATTGTGTCAAAATTAATATCGTGGTCTCATGGAGTTAATTCAATAATCTGTGTTTACAAAACTTTAGTGGCTTTTTTGGTTGTGATTGGTCAAAAATGCTATGAGTGTAATGTATCTGAGTGACTGATTTACAGGAGGCAGATTTCTTGTTTCGTGATATTTTACAATCACCACGTGAAATTTGTCACTTTCTTATTACAGCCAGCTTTTTCCAGCCTGGCAAAACAGCCATACATTTCCATATACAAAAAAAAAACGTTAATGTGGTCACCCGTTATAAGGTCAATGGCCACATTTTAAAATCCCAAACAGCAGAATCCCCAGTGAATGTCGCAAATGTTATTGTTTGATGTTGTATATATTACTTTATTTGCAGCAGTCACTTTAGAGGAGTTACACACCTTACCTTGTGATATTTTATATCAGCCGTTTACAAGGTAAATTCAGTAATGTAGCGTTCCTAGTTTAATCTAACTGAGCGCGAGGATATTGCAGGTCATTTCATTCAATTCTGAAAAAATACAAACCGCTATCTACAATACCCTGCGAGCACTGAGGTCTTTCAAAAGACTTATCTAGGAAGATCGAAGGGCCCTCTGCTCACAGGATGCATCTACAACCGCCTTACAACAAAATACTTTAGATATCAGAGTTGAATTAAAATAAATTGTCTATGCAAGGAGAACTTGTTCGTGCTAAAGGGCTTTAGGTTCGGCGTCAGGGCGTCCAGTGTATCATTACCCTATGAAGATCGTTCATGTCCGAAGGGATTTATTGGGATGGTCTCTGCGAATGTGATTGGTCCCAGGGGTACAGGGTGCAGAGGGGTCATTTTATAAAATCCTTGATTGTCGTTAAATTCACAGCTAGCCTGCGTGACAGAATCGCTCTCGTTTTATAAACTTTGAAGGTGGTGTATTCTACACGAAAGCCGTTATGTGGGTTAAAAACATTATTGATTTTGAGAGATTTTTCAATCTAGACATTCCCTGTCTCAAAATAAATCTCACTGTAATCTTTATGAGTTCCTCAAGCAATGAATTAATGCATTAGTATGAAAACTCAAAAACAGATATTTCTGTGGGTTTGTGGCAGCCATGTTCGTGCCTGTCAAAAGAAACACCAACATGATGTCACCCTAGGTGGGGGAAAGGTCCCCCGACCCCTATGAAAGTGGCGGGGGAGGTCGTCGGAAAATTTCAAAAACACCCTTAAAAGGTTCCAGAATCTTGTTTTATGGGCGTGTCCCAAATATATTTCCACCCCTAAGAGGTACCGCAAATTATACTGGCTTGTTAAAGCGTACCAAGCATCTGTTGCCTCTGGGTCCTCTGGATGCACGAGTTGCATTATACAAAGCTTTAATAAGAACTCTATTAAACTTTGCTGATACCATCTAGGGAGACAGCGATAATCATGATATTACATTAATGCATGATGTACAGGTGAAATGTTTAATGCAATTCAAGAACGTAAACGCTGCAACAGACTTTCGTGGCGGAATACCATTCCATTCCAATAATTAATTGGGGACTCTTGCTGGTAATGGGGAGGGTAAATGGTTGGCAAGAGGATCTAATGTAGCAATCTTAATTATGCTATGATTCATACTGAAATTGACAGAAATACATCGCAGACAACAAGGGAAAATGAGAAAAAAATATCAAAAACAGTTTAGGTACTGTAAAAATAGGTGACACTGTCATTATGGTTCCAATGACAAGAGAACAATGGCAACTGGCTCCATTTAGAATTTAAAATTTTATTATTATAATAATTATCTTCTACCCTTCCTGCCTTCACCCCCTTGCCAAACCCGCTTTTAAAAAAGGGATTTTTTATTACAAGCAGCACTCTGGTTAACACAACACCTTTTATTGAATTAAAGTAAAACAACAAACAATATCAGAGATATTTAACAATGAGAACTTAACTGACTCTGATTCTTAAGTTAAACAATGTTTCTCTTAGCAACACGGCTTTTGTTATTACATGTTACAATTATTGACAGAGGTCATGATAAATATAAACTGAAATGAACTTTCTGCTGTGAGTCATTTTTCTCTGAGGTCAACAGGTATACCTAAAATAACCATTGTCATCACTTGCTGTAGAAACTGAATCAGAGAGGGTGGGGCTTGGAGTATATGACCTTACTCCCACTTGACCTGAAACTTCGGGGTCAGGTGAAATTACAGAATTATATCCCCTGGGACTTCCATACATATTATTTTGATACATCATAGCATGGCTATTGTAACCTACTGGGTGAGAAGGATGAAACTGATGCTGAGTCTGGCCAGACATGGCCATAGCAATCATCCTAATCCCAGAAGAAATTCCTTCTGCCATAACAGACAATGAGTCAGTCATTTTTTGCATTGTGCTTTGTAAAGACTTGTTTGACTCCTCAAGTGAGGCAATCATTTGCTTTTTCATGATGAGGTCTTCTTTTGCTGAATTCATTGAAATCTGATCACTCTTGGCTTAAGAAAGTGCCTTCTCCATCTGCGTTCTTTTATTATCCACTAACCGAGGAACTGCTGACAAAGACACTTGGGTATTTTTCTGTTCTCCTGTTTGCGTTTCTTTGCATGTGGAAGTTGAACCAGTTTGCCAGATATAGATTCTGGTTCTGAAAATTTGTTAAAAGGCACTTCATAAAACAACTTATATTACAGAACTACCCATCTACCATTCAATGGATCTCCATAAAAAATAATGATTCCAGCAAATTCATCAGCAAAGAAATAATAATAATATCATTATAATAATTATCATACAACAATAATAAAAGTCATAAGTGATTCTTGTATTGTCTTGAATTGAGGACTGCTGTTGATGAATGACATTTCCAAAAAAAAACCCTGCACAGTACTCATCTTTCCTTAATTAAAGGATATACTTATGACATGACTCCTGTGTTGAAACCATTACAGTCAAGGAAGGTCAAGTGTACCCCCAAGATTCCATTAATGAATGGATTATGTGAAATTTGAATCCCTTAGTAGTTGTAGATTTCAGATTCATCTCCGCATTCCTGCATAGTAATGACCAGTGAATTCACACGCTAGGTCGATTACCCTCGATATGGAATTTCTAGTGGCTCAGTTTTCTTGAATTTGATATAATGTGTTCATAGCAATTTTACCCATT
>NC_133203.1:22126447-22143947 GCF_958299795.1 Porites lutea
AGTTGCTGATTTTAATCTTTTATTGCTTGTTATCTCAGGAAGCATCCGCATGTTTCAACCTATAAAGTGGTCAAATAAGTTGAAAACTTTACTTTAACGGGTATGTTTATATGTTTTTCTATGAACTATTCTAACTTTTTCATTTATTCTATCAAAGATGTTATATATGCTCTTTGAACTACCCAAGGTTGAATTAAACAGATTTTTTTTTTTGGAGACATTTGTCAACAGATCTGCATGTTCTAATGCCAAACAGGGGCCAAGAAAACAATACAATGCATTCAAGGATTTTCATGACAGTGAGACAACAGCTCACATTTTAGCTGCTTGGATGCAATTCACTGGAATGAATGACATAGAAGGTTTCAGGAAATTATTTGTCTATCATTTGTTTTATTAATTTATGTGTTTTGATCACTGGGCTCTAATTAGCCTCAAGCCAGTCAATTATTTTATTAGTTATAAAAGAAAAAGAAAAAAGTGGTCAGTGCCGAGGCCATCTTGACGTTAAGACATTTAATGTTAGTTAATGTTTTTGTACTATAAATAAGTTAAAGATTGTATTGTATAAATTTTTCATTAGTTATCATGTTTGAGAGGATTTCAGGATTCTTAAGTTCTATACTATGAAGGCAATGAAAGGAACTTACGTGAGAGAGATTATTTTCGACTGTCTGTTTATAATGACTTTCTGCAAAGTAATGACCACATTTCTCTTGTTCAGACTCTCTGCAGCTGCGAGACATACCAGATGAATTAGTATTATTACAATGGAGTGAAGGAAAAAAAACAACCATGGCTTTTTGGTGAAATTAAAACATTTTTAGAACAGTACGTGTTTCAGCACACATCTGACAAACTTCAGGCACTCAGTGTTGATGTCAGTCAACTAGATGAACTTGATCGAAATGGATACCTATGCAGGCAATGTGGCCAGAGGTTCAACTAACCTCACTATTTTCATGGTGGGGTATTTCTTTTTCAGCCCTTTAAATATTAATAACTAACACTGTATATCTCTTTACATTATTTTTATATTGGCACTGTTGATGCTTGTACAATATTTATGTTCATAGTCATGAGAGACAAATGCACAACTTCGTAATTGAAGAACAGCCGGGGACATCAATGGGGAAATGGACCAGTTTGGTAATTTCAGATGCAGAGGAAACTGTGGGAAAACATACAAAACCAAACAAGGTAGAAACAGGTATGTGAAATTAATGAAATGTATGGGCTTCCATAAACCTCTGCAAGTACAAGCAACTGTTGGTTATTTGTAAAGATGGTTAGGCATTTATAAGTGGCCTATTGTATTTCAAGACATGAGAGACAAATACACCCTGACTTGCCTACCTCAAGTTCTGAGGAGATGACAACTGAAAATGAGCAGAGTGAGTAGGAGACTTCACAAGAGGACTACAAAAGGAACTACCACACCGCCCGACTGACATTTGGCTTATTTATCATGCTGTTCACTGATGCAGTAAAAGAAGGGGATCCAAGAAGACTACTGCATTCTATTAAAATTGCTCTCCTATTTCTTTTCACATATGGTCGGGTGAAATATGCCCATGTTGTGCTTTTCTTTCTAGCCAAATTTTATGCAATACTCTCCCCTGGCATGGCATTTGAGCTCATTCATAACAGATTTTTTAATGCACTGGGAAAAACTGGGGTCAACATGCCACTTGACTTAAGGATGGCACACCTCAATAAATTACTGAAGACCGCTTTAAAACAGCTTGGTGATAGGAAATTTTGGTGTACTATCGTTCTTGCAAATGTAAGTGAATCGGCTGCGCAGAGAATTACCAGAGCTTTGACAGCACTAGAACATCTCATTGCCAATGTAGACAATGACTGCCTCCTTGCAAGCTAAAGTGGTTACCATAGTGCCAAGCATTTAAGAGAGACAGTTCTTCAAATTACAAAGGATCTGACTGACGAAAAGGTATTTGATTTGCAGCCTGGAAGAAAGTACCAGTGCTTCAAGAAATTTAAAGTTGACTGTCTTAGTAAACTTAATCATAGGGAATTTTTTAAATAGCAGAGACGCCTTTTTAAGGTGTGGGAGCCAATGTATTATATAGCACAAGAAGACTAGTGTTTTCTTTGAAAATTGAACAGAATTTCTAAACCCTAGTTTCACTCCCATGGTGTATGTTAGAGTCTTGTAACGTGGTTGAAACTTTTTACTCTGTGGATGAAATCCTTAAGTGTGAGCTTCTTTAGTGGCAGTTTCACAGAGTGCTATCTTTTTTAGCATATAACAAAATCATAGGGAGAGTGCATTAAAAAACCACTTGCTCCTCAAGTGGCACAGTAAAAAATTCTAGGAACCTTCCTAATCTTATAATTTCTGTGAAATAATAAAAATAGAATATAATGGTAGAAGTACTATGCAATAGTTCTGCCAAATAGGTTTCATTTTAATCTTATAGTAACACCATAGGATTTTATCCACGGATTTATAAGTGACAGTGATAACTCAATTTGCCATAGCTTGGTTAAGGAGTGAAAGGGTTAGCTATGCTGCTATCATTGTCACACACACTATCAGTACCACTTCCTTCCTCAGCATTTGCATTCAAAATGTCACAATTCTCCATTTGGTCTTTTTTACCTTTGCTTTTTAACCCATTATAAAGTTTCGTATTTGTCCCAAACTTCAAGTGGTACTCCTGAATAGTCATCGAGTGCATGTTCTTAACAGAGCGTGGGCGGCTGTAGTGTCAACTACTACTATTTTGTTATTACACATCACACATTAGAAAATATACATGGGTAAAGCCAAAGCCAGGGGCTTAAATGGCCTGTGGTCAGCTAATTTTTATGAGAAGAAAGAAGGTTTTTCACTTAAATTACAAAACTAACCAAAAGAAAAACAAATGTCAAGTCAGCATGTTAAAAACAATTCAACTCTATTGCACAACTAGTAAGCGAAATTTCCCCTTGGAGATAATAAATATTGACTTCTGACTGGCAGGTATCTTGTTTTTTGAAAACAGTTCCTGGCTGCCGGGTATCTAGAAATGAGCAACAAATGCATGTTATTATAGACATTAAAAATACCATACCCTCGTGTTCGATTCGGAACCTGACCAGTGTAGGTCCCTTCATCGTTACGCAGACCAGTTACAGGGTCTGAGCTGTATTCATAACGGGCTTGTTTGCATGGTTTCTTTGTTAAACCCAGAAATTCCTTGCTTCAACTGATTAGTTCAGCCATGGAAGTGTTCTTAAGCAATTGTATTTTACGCTGATATTCCGCCGTAAGTTGCTGAAAAAAAAAAGTTTAGAAATGTTTCCGGTGAAAAATGTAAGCTCTAATGGACAAAAAAGGAGAGAATTCTCTCGAAAGGTTCTAAAGTTCAGTACTCTAATATTACCTTTGGTCTTATCGCCTCCTTCCGCCATACATCCCTCATCCCACATGGCGTGACACCCTTGCGGCAAGAGAGGAAGCGCTACGGAACAGGCACATGGATGCAGCTGAGCGGTGGACGGAACACATACCGCCATTTTTGAATCCATTCATCGATTCGCTATTCATCCTGCCGTGACTTTTGCCTTGTTCTCCTTCTATTTAAATGTCTCACAATGGTTCTTCTTGTTGTTCAATGGGTTTGAGAGAATAGTATCTCGGTCCTTAAGGACAATCAGGTAAACAATAAAAACATCTAGGAAGGAGCGACTGTTAGCGTCACTTCTAAGACCGACAAAGCCATTGTGCTGAAAGTATTTCGTAAGTAAAAATGCATTCATTCGTCTACTTATCGCATATTTCGATAAAATGGATATTTAACTTGCTGTCGATATAAGAACTGATCTTTATCCTACATCAAATAGATATCTGGCTCGTGGAATTAAGCCTTTGTATTTCTAACTTTGCGTTTTACTCCTATTTTATTTTACAGCAACGAGATCGAAGGCTAAAGGCTGGTTTTCACTAGCGACGGAGTCGGAGTCGTAATCAGAAGTGTCGAGCTTATGATCTGGTGAAAACAGCGTTCCAATTCCGCTTACGTTCCGTTCATGATCTAGTGAAAACCAGATTGTCGGAGTCGGAAGCAGAAGCAGAAGAACCAAACCAATCGCAAAGCGTGGGAACGTGCATTTTGATTGGCTTATCCTTCCGCTTCTGCTTCCGACTCCGACAATGTAGTTTTCACTAGATCATAAGCGGAACGTAAGCGACGGAGTCGTAAGCGGAGTCGGAAGAAAATGGAAACGTTCTGATTCTTCTGACTCCGATTCCGTCGCGCTTATGACTCCGCTTACGACTCCGATTTTTGATTTTCACCAGGTCATAAGCGCTCTTACGACTCCGCTTACGACTCCAACTCCGACTCCGTCGCTAGTGAAAACCAGCCTTAATGAATTTGAAGCAAGCCTGTTAAACAAAAGCCAGGTCCAAGTGCCAGGTAAGTGTTGATAGTGATACAGTAGAATACCGATCGAACTCTCAATTTTGGATTGCGATAAAACATAAGTTTATTTAAACCAAAATTGATTTCCCTTCCCGATCTACTCCCGATCTACTCTTTGAGATTCATGCTCTTATTACAGGCACTTATATCAAAAGACAATTTGCTTGCTTTTATGTACATGTAGACAGCCAAGGTAAAAGATGAAACGGCAAGGAAGCCGTCTCAAAAGATACTGGATTCAGTTGCCGAAGGTAAAGTTTAGCTGTGAATCATGTTAAATCTTACCCTGCTAGAAGACGTCTTTTCCCATCCTGCCCTTCCGCTCAACGAAATTATACAAAGTCAAAGAAAAAGTTGCCTCTTATAGCAGGGTAGTTAAATTTTCAAAATTGTTACAAGGAAGTCCTCCAGCTATTTGATGTTGTAATACAGTGCAACTTTTAAGAAAAAAATTAAAAATAAGCATTTATTAAGCTCATTCAATAACATGACGTTCCTTTTTCTTTCAAGATGATGGTGAATCACCAGAAGTGAGAGAACCTGAGCCTAAAAAGGCTAAAGAGGCCCGAAAAAGAACAAAAGGGGCTGCGTAGAAAAATGGGGAAGAGAAAAGCAAGAGCAATACCCGGGTGAAAAATATACATCTGATTATGTCTTAAAAAAAAAACCTTGAAGTTATTTCATTTCAATGATTGGCCATCCTGTTGCTCATAATTTGTGGTGTCTTATGCATCGATCAAATTGAAACTTCAACATCGTCCCCCGGGCATTTGTCTTAACCCTTTCACTTCCAAAGTATTTAAATTTCATTTTGTTAAATGATGAAAAAACAAATAGTACCATGTGAAAGTACTGCCAAAGAGGTTTCATTTGAATGGTAACAGCAAGATTTTATCCGCAAACTCAAAAGTTAGAACCATTGTACCAGACTCCATCATTCACTCTGACAGTAAAAGGGTTTAAATTGTGCCCGGGAAGTAGGGAATTTGACCTTTGCCTTTGTGGGGTGGGTAATTTGAACTGAAAGTTTCTAGTTTATTTTCTTTGTAAAATGGGGTGGTTTACCGGACAAGATCTACATAGAAGTGTACAAACATTGTCAAATAATAAGAAATTCAGGGGAAGCTATTGCAATTACATGCAGCTGTTTACTGGGTATAGTAATGAATTTCACGTCATCATATTGGCCTAATGGGATGGGAATTTGAACAGTCTTGCTGAAAAAATTAAAATGCCCTGGGGGTTGCCCAAATTGATTGGCGCATTATACACAAGAGCATGTACACACACAGTTAACCTTAAGAGTTTTTTCAAGGTTGAGATTTCCAAAGAACTAAATGCAGGTCTCTGCTCTAGCAGCACCCAGTGGCCCCTGGAGCCTAACTTTTACTCTTGGGCGACTAGAAAATCTGAGTTTTTCATACAAATCATATGCTGGGCACCCTGAGTTTCACAAGTTCAGAGTGCTGGGCTCCCTTCAATTTTTCGTAGAGCACAGCCTTGAAATGAGTGATTTCTTCCAAACAAGCATTTAAGATAACCAATACATCATCACAAATTTTGCCTTTTTCTATCAAAATAAGTGAAGCAAGTGGAATCTTTTATTATTCCTCATACATCTAGTCCAGAAAGCTATTGAAAATTTCAAAACAACCCTGATCCTAAGTTGTCCTAAATTAAATATTAATGATTTCTATTTAACTTATTGGAAGTTGCAGCATACTGTGCAAGAGGAGAGAATACAGGCAATTTTAAATGGCAGACGGGCAGAAGGGACCTGTACCCCAAGTGCTAGTGTGCAGCCACTTGTTGCTGGCGACAGTGAGATGCTGGTACATGTACCACCACCACCTCAAATTCGTACATCACATGCACAAAGTGATTATACACCACAAGTATCACCATATCCTATTTCCAGTACACCATCACACACACGCATTTCAGACCAACAACAGGCATCACCACTGCAACCAAGTAGAACACCAGTATACACACATGAAACAAACCAACAAAAGACTGTTCCAGCACACACCATAAACACAACACCAGTAAACAGTAAACAGCAACTTCATACCATGTCACATTATTCTGGGAATAGCACACCCCAGCCAAGCCATGAAAACCAGCAACTAAGAACACCTCTTCAAACAAATAGTGTGCAGATGAGGCCTTCACACATGTCCATGCTGGATGACAGTGACACAGATGACCTTATTGAACTAAACCCTCTGTGTCGTCCAGAAGCAACTAACAGGAGCAGTGAGTGGGAGTCCTTTGCTTCTCACTTCACCTCAGAGTTCGAGTGGCTGAAGGCTGAGGTGGAGATGCTACGTAACGAAGTCCAACAGCTGAAAAAAGCCAACAAAGGCTCCAAGGTACATGTAACCTTATGTAGCTTCATGTTTCACTACTGTCAGTAAAAGTACAAATGTAAAATTAACAGCTGTCTAGTCCTACTCTCAAAAAAGGGAAATGGCAATTTACCAGTATTGTACCTGGCCTTACAAAAAGAACCCTCCAACTTTTTCTAGAAAGAGAGTCATTTTCTTTGGTTTGAGTTACTTCTTGCTCAACTAAAACTACTATAAGAGCATTTTACAGCCATGTACACTGAATAAATCTCACTCTCTAAGACAGACACCTTTAGGACCAGCCCCGACTGTCCATCTCAGGGAATATTCTGGCTTATAGTCTGACCAAAAATAAAATGAACTTAAATAATGACTGCTTTCCCTTTGTCAATATTTAGCAGAGGAGGGAACAAAACATAGAAAATCTCAAAGAAGGCTCGATGGCAAGCAGTTGCTAGTAATTAGATCGAATTTTGATGAGTTTGTTGAAACAAACACACTGCCAGCTCTAGATGCTTGCATTATATATGTTGACAATTGATTATCAATGTAAATGTATTTTTTTCACTGCAGGAACATTTGCAGGGACTTGTTTCCCGTATGACTTCCCCATTTGAAGGACTGAAGAAAGTTTTATTTTACCTTTTCACTGAGGAACAATTAAGATGCTCCTCCCTGAAAGGGATCACTAATGTTGCTGGTGGGGCAAATACTGCCTTAGACAAGGAAAAGTTAAACAGTTTATACTGTAAGTCAATGTTCTTTCTCTTTTAACACTAACTAAGCTTAATGTTTCTTGCAAATTACCACGTTTTTTTTACCCCTCACGTCTGAGGAAGGGTCAATTTAGGAGGATAGCAGGGGTGGGCTCCTTCAAGTCACTTAATGAACTTTGGTCAGCTTTACCAGCCCCTCATATTGTTCAAAAGATGGATAGTGTTGTCCTTGATTGTTCTCTGAGTAAATCTCAATCCAGTCAGGGAATTCAATCTAGCTATCTATAATAATCTGGTGGATTAGTTTCCTTTTTTTATTCCTTACAAATAAATGGCAAGATTATTCAGTGTACAGTGATAACAAAGTTAAAACAACCTGGCCTAACGTTAAAAAGAAAAGAAGAAAAATGTAAGTTGAATCATGAACTCAAAAAGTTAAAATGATCTATTTAAAGGAGAACTGAAGTAAAAAATCCGGCCATTTTTGTATTGTTTTTTAGGTGGCTGTAGGTGTAAAAAATTGAGTTTTGCTCTTTCTTCTGGTTCGTTTATTATTTTTTGCCCAAAAAATCGGTTTGAAGTCTTGGTTTTCGCGCCTTTTGGGCCCGATCATCGTGGGCTCATCTTAACTGTCAGCGGCATGTTATGACGTAAGGTATGGGGAAGGCTCGCAATCGCACAGTAGCGC
Source organism: Porites lutea (assembly GCF_958299795.1). Lineage (NCBI taxonomy): Eukaryota > Metazoa > Cnidaria > Anthozoa > Scleractinia > Poritidae > Porites > Porites lutea. The sequence goes on from NC_133203.1 coordinate 22,134,636, forward strand.
GTACTTATAGCATCAACCTTTGGATCTCCTCGCAGCATCTGTTTCAGTAAAAAATATCGATTTAACGTAATGAGCGGAGTTCAACCATTTCAGTTTGAACCCACGTATCCTCCTGGCCAAGAACCAATTGATCTGGAGGAAGAAAGTGAGTCAGGTGATACAAATCAACGAGATGCGAGAGGAAGAATCGGCAGCACCGAATGGTGCTCTTGTGAAGAATGCGTGGCAATGGCAACGGAGGAAGAGTGTTTTTGTTACCAAGAACTGGCGGAACTGAATCAAAAGTTAGATGAATCAGGTTTGTTTTTGTTTTAGGTTGCTTCTTTTCCCTCGATGTATACACTAAGAATACTGAGAAGGACATCGCGGTCAAAAGGATTATTTATTATTTGTTTTTGTCTGGTAGGAGTTGGATGTATTACGGAGCACGCCAAATTCAGGATTATTTGCCTTGATACTGACGTGTTAAATACTGCTCTAGTGGCAATTCACAACATACGCTGTAATCCCTTGCCGGATCTCATTGAGAACAGGTGAGTTGTTGCTTTTTTTTTTTTTTTTTTTTGGCCCGAAGGATCGTACCACCAAGCATGTACTCTGTAAATATTTTCTATTTATGCTTATTTTGCTTTTTCTATTTTCCTAGAACTTGGCGCTTAGCAGCTTATCGCCAGTTTACATGGTGGGCACATGGCGCCTTAGGAAAAAAAAATCGGCGAGTGATTCCAGCGTGTGTTGTGAAAGCCATTCGACACGAGTTTCCTGATGAAACTGGACAATATGCCGGGTTCAAGGAAGCAGAACTCAAGCTAAGTTAGTTTCAAGGTAAACAATCCTGGTCTTGGCGTGTAAACATTATTTTACCTTATGACAACCGGGCATAAAAATCCTTGCAGATCGTTTCATCCTTCGCAAATGCATGTACATTGTCTAACTAAAAAAATAAAAATTAAGCTTATCTGTATAAAAATTGTTATGTTTTACTTCAATCCATTTTGTTGCATCTCCTTTTAAATTTAAAGTAATTGGTTATTGAATAATTAGAAGGTTGCAAAATAGTAATTGAAATATTTCAGCGAGTTTTAATAATTTTCAGTATTTTTCGAAAATAAAATCTTGACCGGACAATCAACAGCATTTTGTTATTATAAGTGAAATCCTGTAGGTTGCAAAGCAGTTATGGAAAATGTTTCGGTCGTAGTAAGACAGTAATATTCAGTATTTAAATTCAATTTTGTATGAGCAATCAGCCGCTTTTTTTATCAGTGAAAAAAAAAAATGATTAAAGCATGACTTGTGTCGGACATCTGCGAAATTTGTCTCCTCTTTGATGTAATCTTGACATGTAAATATTTATCTTAACTCTTATTCTCCCTAGAGTCAATGTATTTTTAAATCACGAACGCAAGTCTGTGCATGAAATTCTGTGAGGTGACCATTCAAGTGAAATTTCTTCGGGTAGAACTGAGGTGCCATTCAAGTGAAATTTCTTCAGGTACATCTCTTTACTGGTGAAAATAAGTCCTATTTTGTGAATTGACATATTAGAGTTTGAAAAATTTTGGACTAGAGTTTGGCCACTCCCAAGAGAGTAAGGATTAAGATTGATAGAAAAACCAAATAATATGATTGCATTCAATCAAAACACTTAAGCTAACCTGTATTATACATACATTGCACTTTTTGGTATTACAACAATAAAATATGTATTTGTGTGTTTATACAGAATCATGAAATCTTGATGTGTGCTTTCCAATGACATCTGCTTTGGCAGGCCGAGGTTTTGTAGCAATGTTACGTGGGATGTGAGGTGCTGTGAGTGTTGCGCTCCGATCAGCAGCATCTTGCAACTTCCTTGCCACTATTGAATCAAGCATGGGTTTTAAGTGTTCTCTTGTTGTCTTCTCCATGATAGGTTTTGCAACCCATTCCTTCGTTTGCTTTGGGAACACAACCTTGTACCTCAGTTCCCCCTCATTCTCGCCCCTTGAAACAGTAGCTTGCTGCCTCCCAGTGTTAGCGTTGTGATCGAGGGCTGCTAACTGTGTGCGAGCAACCATGCCCTTGTATGAGAAGTGCTGCCGCTTGGAAAGGTACTTCAGTTGTACACTGTGGTACACTTCCAGTGTTCCAGTGTGGCAGTTTAGTGTTAATTGCTCGATGTCCTTAAGGAGGGTTTTGTCAAAAACAACCTCCTTAAGAGCCTCGTGTGCAGGGGAACCAGGACGAAGCCACCGCTTTGTCCTTGCCTCCTCTCTAGGGATGGGTGGGTGGGGACATTCATGATACAAGTCAGCACTGTCCCATGAGTGGATGTTGGCTGAGTGGTGGACAATTGAGATCCACTTCTCACGTAAGAGATTCTTATCCCCCTCGCAAGTGTCTGCACACCACCAAAGATGGTTAGAGACTGACTTGATCCAGGGGAAAAGTTCACTACATTCTTTCCTCTTGGCCTTTTCTGTGAGTTTTTTAGTGATACTTTTTGCTACATGCCAAACATCGAACTGGTGTTGTACATGAGGAAAATTCTTTTTCATATCAGACCGTATACTGACATGGCGATCTGTGGCGACTACTTTTATGTTGGCTCCTCTGTCATGAATATTCTCCATACATCTTTTAAACCCCTCCCTTTCCATTGCATTGCTGCTGGTCACCTCACTAACCTGAACAATTTGAAAGTCAATTATCTTGTCACTGAATTGATCGATCATGGTGTATGTCCCATATTTAGCACTGTGTCCGGGACTGTCACATCGACCATCTCCAGACAGCCACAGGTCTTCAATTTCAAGGTCACTGAAAACAGAATTTTGCTCCGCCTGCCAAGCTTCATTAATTACAGGAAATAAGTACATATTTTGAATGTTGTAAAATGTCTTTTCACTAAAAATTTCCCAGTTCAAAATTTCAGATAAAGATGCTATTTTTGTGTACGTTGCTCCACTTAGTAAAATTGCTGAAGCCAGTAACAAGTTTCCAGCAGCCATCCCTTTGAGCATGGGTTGACTCTTCCAAAATTTTATGTGCCCATTTTTACATTTCAGGGTTACACATAGTTGACTTCCCCGAGTGGACGTTTCTCTTTTGCTTACTACTGCCCCACATGTAGGGCATCGATGCAAAAGTTCATCCAATTGTTCCATAAATACTAGGAATTTGCAGTCATTTTGGGGAGTTTGAGGTTTCAACTTTGATGGTACTGCCATTGAAACTTCTTCCTCCTCATCCTCATCACTTTCCTCACTTTTAGAGGGGATATAAGATGGGTCTTTATGAGGGGATACATTTTCAATACTCTCATTTTCACTGCCTGGTTCTTCTTCAGTGTTAAAGAACCAGGCTTCCCCATCAAAAAGTCCTGGTTCCGTCTGAGTGTAGTGGTCACGAAGACGAAAGAAGTCAGGTGTTTGGGTCCCTTCTGATTTCAGCATAAGACTCTCTCCTCGAGTGTTAACTTGACATCCAAAATCATGCGTCTCTATAGGCAAGCTAGTAGGAACCGACGCGATCTTCACATTCTCAGGTTCCTCAAGAACTTGTTCACTGGGGCTGGCTGTTTGGTCACATGCACTTGAAGTACTAGGTTCTCCAACAGCAACAGGTAGGGCAGGGTGAGAGGATGTCACAGAGCTAATGAACTGCAATAGAAGGAATTAGCCTCTATTACCAACCCAGATTTAGAAAATGATTAATATTCCAATGAGAAAATACAGCAAAGGGCCTTTTCATTATTGCAGGTTTTAACATTGCGTGACCGCGTTTATGAACATCCGTGGATAATAGTCTACCATAAGATCAGCACGCAAACTCTTTTTTTTTTAATAGGAATTGACAATCCTTACCTGTTGTTTAGATCTCTCCTGGAGGCGCCTCTCAGATGATAGTCTGGGCTTCTTTTTCCGACGGTGATCGAAAATTGTTGGCACTGCATCTGGCTTCAAATGATGTTGGGTAGATTTAAGTCCAAGAAGTTCAGCTTTTAGGTCACGCTCGTAGCATTCAGGTTCGAAGTGAAGCGAACATACCCTGGAATCTTTTGTAACAACAAGATCTAGCCGGGATAATTTCGCCAGCCACTCTTTCAAGAGCTTATCATCAGTGGGAAATCTGTGGTAGCTTACCCCTTGCTTTCTACCAACATATCGAGAATCATTATTGCAACCCACAGCGCTACAGTAGACCATGATGAAAGATTTAGAATATCCCGATAACACTACTAACTACGAAAGACAACGAACACAACGATAGAAAGTAAACCTTGTGCTACGAATAGCTTTATTTATACGGTTCGCGTTGTGCAATACCGGAAAATTTCTCCTCGTAACTCTCAAAAATTACGAAAGGTTGGACTCACTTATCGCCAACTTGCGCCATGTTCAAACAAACGTGCTTTGTAGAATAGTGCCCCGTCATCGTGCCCTTTGAGCTTATCGAGAATAACACAGAACACCGTCGAAACGATCCAGTTTCATACTAAATAACCTCATTAAAACATTAAATTATGGCAACTTCTGCCGGTGCGTGTACAAATAATAAATAAATGCCACCAGCGGGAAAGTTTGAAACCTGTACAGCTTGTAATAAAGGGAACACTTTAATTGACCAAAATCAATAAAGAAGAGAATGTTTAATTACAAAATAAATCGACGCTTACAAGTTGCTGCAAGCAATTAAAATCCTTGATGTACAAATTTCATATTTTTACTTTGTTAATATTTCTGCTACACGTACGTCTTTCAAACAGTAAACCTAAGTTACCTAGCGGTTCTTGTTTACAGTGTCGCGCCAACGTCGAATCATCCCCACTTTTATCCCGAGGAGATCTCCGAATTTAAAGATTAAGCCTATACATTAAAGCGTGTGGCAAACTGTTAGAATATGCTATCCTTGGCATTTTTGGTACAATTTTCCCTTGAAGACAGCTGGACATCGAGCTTGGGTTCTTCAGCTTAAAAGACCTTCAGTGGGCTTTTTGTGGAGCATCGCGTTTCTTCCCCATACGTGACGTCACACGCTTCGAAAACAACCGCTGACGGGCCGATTCTGAGCCGCAATGCTAAAGGCCCATAACAGCCAGCAAAACCATTTTTTCGAGTGGGAAAAAAGGCAAAAAATCACAAAAAAGACGTCAAACATTAATGTTCGGGTCTTAAGCATTAATTTAAAAAATGGTTATTTTTTTACTTCAGTTCTCCTTTAAAGACTTCTGTGGCTAAAGAAGTAATGTTTTAACCTCCTCAGGAGTACCTGAGTTTCTTTTGTGGGCAGACAAATAAGGAGAGCTTTTCTGAATATTTATAGTTAAAGCACCTTCATGAGTAACATAATACATTTTTATTGACCTAATAGGTTTAATGCAGAAGAAGTATGATGTCCAAAAGGAGAATACAGACAAGTGGATAAGAGGACAGCAGCGGAAACTCAGAGAGCAATATAAGAAAAAAAATAATGCTAACAATTTGTTAACTAGTAATGAGGGCTTAACACTGTTTTTCTAGTGATGAAATTTTATGAAAATTTAAGTGCAAATTTTATTGTTTTTGGCTCAGGAAGATATCATAATGTCACAAAAAGTTAAAAAAATTAAGTGGCTATTTCTGAAAATTTGATTAATGGTATTGACCTTTAATTTCTGGTCAGATTATTAGAAGATTATAATGTAATGAATTATTTTGTGATTGTAAAAACAGTTGACAACTTCTAGAAAATAATGATTGCAGAAATTTTCTCATTGCACTTAAAAATTTAGTACATGTATTTAAGTGTATGTATTTGCAGTTATTTGTTTTATTTTGAATTGGTTGTTGCTTATTTAATGTCACGATTATAATTTATGATACATTCAATTAAAAATAGTATACTTATCATAATAGGGAAAATTGGTCAATTTATTTACAAAATAATGATTTATTTTTCAAGAAAGTTTATTCATATATATATAAGGACTACAGTCATTTTACTGAATTATTTGATTCCTACTTCACAAAAAGTCATTGTCTTAAAATTAGATTTTTTGAGGTCACTGTTGTAATTTTTGGAACATTTAAACGATCAGTGCAGTGAAACGTTTAAGTCAAGTTAACGTGGAAGAAGTATTTTTTGTTAACATGGAGAGCAATTTTTCAGTTATTGCTGGAATAAACATTGTTTCAGTTTTTGTACATTTGCCTTATGGATTTCTGGTTGGGAGAGCAAAATAGCAACTTCTAGTAATAACTTCCTTAACATAAGGGTTTAAATGCAAATCAGTTTTTGATTTGAATATCACTTAATTCCGGCAGCAGGTCGATTTGTTATATCCCTGTTGACCTAGCTATTCCAAGCTATTCCAAGGAATTCCTAAGAAGTAATCATTCTGTTTATATTCCTTCAATTCCTAGGAATGCTTAGGAATTCCATGTTCCAATTACTGTGAAATTTCACACCTTGATTCCTAGGAATTCTTAGGAAAATCCTAGGAATTCCTAGGAATTGTCAATTCCATTTCACACGGTGTTTTGTTATTTTCTTTACCTTTTTCATCCATCGAAAGCGAAACTAAACAAGACGGCAGGACAGAGCGCATATCAATCGAAACAGATCGCCAGCTAGATCTGGAACTACCTTTGATAGAAAATGGAACCAACAAATTACAAAGTAAGTATTTTCAAGGAATTCATCAGCATTGCCATGATTTTCTGTGAATGTTAAGGTAGGTATTGTGAATTCAATTTGGGCTCAATTACTGTTCTCATCAAACATTTTTTTTATTTCAGTTATTGTTTATCCACTCAAAATGGTCTTCGCAACCAACAGCGGCACCATTTTAATTAAACAAACCAGTACTGGCAGGGATCCTGGAAAGACAGTGTCAACAGAACTCATCAGGACCTCCAGCACCAAGTTCCTCCCCAGCACTAACGGAAGATGAACAGAAACAGCTGAACAAAGGTACTGATACTCATAACTATCAGCTTTTCGATGAAAAGATTTTAAAATGCCCAATGTATATTAATGCGAGTCTTGTGAAATCCTATCTGCTTAGTTCTGCATGGACCCAGCATTAATCAAATGGTGCTGCCGTAATAAAGGTTAGAAATATTAGATGTATTATTAATAGCGGAGCACCATAACTAAGCTAAACTACCCATCCGAGAAATTTTGGGTATGACGTCAGCGTACGTCCGTCTGTACAGACTTTCCGGGTAGTGGAAAGTAGTCCGCATGGACTCTTGGGGTAGGGGAAGTAGAGATTTTTTGGCAGGAAATCGCACGGCACAACGTTGCGCAATTATATCGTGCAACTGGTTTTGAAAAAAGAAATTTCAAAGCAACTTAGCAAAAAGATTTTTTGACGGAGCCTTTATAACTTTTTATTACAACTTACGAAAGCTATTATGTCAACAAACAACAGCAGGGAGATTTTAGCGTGTAGACAACAGGTTTTAAGCAGAGAGCAAAGAGAAGGTGAACGGCAGAGAGCAAGAGTCAACATGCGTAGAACAAGCGAAGACGATCGCCAAAGAGAGCGCGTTAGAAGTAGAAGAAGAAGACAAAATTTTAGCGAAGAAAGTTGGCAAGTAGAAAGAGTCAGAGCGAGAAGAAGGAGAGTAAATTATAGTGAAAAACGCCGGCAAGCAGAACGAGACAGAGCTAGAATGAACAGACAAAGGCAACGCGAAAGAGAAATACAAAGGCAAAGAGAACGGCAGCAAAATAATGACATGATGACAGAAAGTGTTGTGTTAATGTCACTATGGTCCCGCGCTATTAACATTTTGATTTCAAACTGATCTCGGACGCGAAAATTCAGCCAGTCATTTAAAAATACGAGCAGGGAAGACAGAGGCTTTTCAATTTTCTCACCATAGTCACGCATTGATCACGCTCTATGACCGTCCAATTTTTATGCCCTGATTGGTCAAAATTTTACAGGTGAGTTCATGCAGAAAATTTATACAGCATCTTGAACCTTGTTTACTTTCACAGCTGAAGTAGACAGAGTTTTTTGTCAACTTGTGATGTTTTTTACTGTCTTTTTCCACTGGATCCTTAAAATGAAATACAGCTGCTATCAACAGTCTTCTTTGATTCATGGCTGGTTTGTTTATTGAATTTTTGGTTGGGAAATGCGCCGGTTGTCAAAGTTGGAAATGCGATTTCGGATGCATCGTTTTCGTTTTTCACCTTGCTGGATGTGGGGTTGAAAATTCCCTCAAGCGATTCTGGCCTTACTTGATAGCTTTCGAGAGCTGCATCTCGGATGGTAAGCCTGAGTAATTATTGTATACAGTGTATGCTTGTTTTTTTATATCTAATTTCATGAAGTCGAGCGCAGTTTATGAGGCTAATTTATGCACGCCTGTATTAAGATCTGACACAATGATCTGATCTAGTATATATAAGCTTACAGAGCTTTAAAAAGCCTTTAGTCGATATTTTCTCTCCGCATATAGAATGAAAAACGTTCCGAAGAGTATTTAGTTATAATTTTGGCTGTAGAAAGAAAGCTTTGAGCGATTTTCTTGCCTCGAGTTCATCTCTGAAAACAGTAAACACCAGGAAGCCGGCTAAAAGCTTTAGGCTTAAGCGTAAAGACTCAGGATTTTTAGAGACGTTTTAATACTTGTCTTCGTGAATGAAAATTGTTGTCTCTGTAAATGTTTCACCGAATTACATTTCTTTTATTGATTGTAAGTAGTCTCTTGCAATTTTAATCGCTTTGCGGTTTGTTTTCAGTCGTTCATAAACAACGCTTGCAGGAGTACTCAAAATGCCGCACATATCAAACGCTTTTTAAGATTACACATCGTTATAAAACCATTAAATAAAAAAAATAAACAATAAATTCTTTATTATGTTGAAGCGTAACTCTTTTAATGTTCACTGAAAATTTGGCGCTTGTCAAAAGTGAGAACTGGCTGGCCGTATAGGTGATTTGGGAAATTTTTTGAACGGTTTTGCTAAAAGCCCAAGCGTGCTTCGTATGGTTCTCAATATTGAATGACTGCAATTTGTCTTGAAAAATTGTGAAATACTGCATTTTGTCTGAGGTCTGTATGATAAAAACAGCACCTCATATTACTGTTTCACCTCAGATGTGATGTATAAAAAGTATAAAATGTTGGTTTACACGCTCCCAGAGTAAACTTGTCGAACGCAAAAAATTCGGCCTGATTTGTTTTTTCCATGAATTCGTTTTCCAGGCCTTATCTACTGTGATTAAGAGCTATTATGGCTCTTAAATGTGATCGACGATGATTGCTTTTTTTGGGTGTATATATGCCGGCTATCAATTCAATGTAAGATTTTTCTAAAATCACTTAA
>NC_133203.1:22148947-22181447 GCF_958299795.1 Porites lutea
GTTTTCCTCCATTTTAACAAACAGTAGCAATCTTAAGTCTTTGAAATGAAAATTACAGCATTTTGGTCATTAGGTTTTATTGGTTAAAACAGAGATATAGTCTTTGACACCAACTTTATATCAGAACTATATAAGATGAGACCAGATGAGATAAGATAAAAACTTTTCTTTAGCGTATTTACTTAGCCAACGAAAACAACCTAGGGATACTAAATAGGACCAATATTGCACTCATTTCTTTAAAACTTATCTGATGGGAGAATACACCCATGCAGAAAGAAAGTGTGGGAGTGCAGTGGCCTAATGGTTAGTGCACTCATCTCCAGATCAAGCGGTCCAGGTTTGAGCCCTTGGGGGAGTAAAAATACTCCTAGCTAGTCGCTTCATGCTACAGAAACAGGGATAAGCTCCAGCCTGAGGGGCCACTATGTTCATATGCAGACTTAACTTTTACCTTTTTTAAAAACAGAGAAAAAATACAAGAAATCCCAGAAAAAAATCACATCTTTCTTACCTGTCTCATTGCATTCAGCTATAAACTGGAAAAGATAACCCCATATTTGGCGATGTTCATCAGAGGAAAGTGGACTCTTTGGCTTCAAGAGATCCTTAATAGCTGTAGCATCTAATCTCGTAGCACTGTGCACAAAAAGAGTCTCAAACAGTGTTGGATTCTTCTCAATAGCATGTAGGACTTTGGAACTCTTTAGCCCAGAACGCAATTGGTCCAGCAACACTTTTTTCCCGTTGAGTACATAGTGTAAGAGAAGTGACTGCAGTATCAGGTTTCTGTTGTCATCCTAGCAAACCATAACAATACAAATGGAATGGCTTTACTATCTATCACTGCAAATTCCATTTGTGGGTGGGCTACTCTCCAAACTTTTAAAACCAGATTCTAAATCATTAACAAATAAGGACAACAAGGGTGGCATATATTCTACAACAATAAATTGTATAACAATAAATAGGTCATAACATACCGATAGTCTTTGCTTTAACCACTACAGTCACACAGGAATAGAGAAGGGGGAAGGGCATGTTGAGTTTGACAGGCAATCAACTTTAAATTTATTCGGAAACACTGACTTTTGTCAACATTTCCAAGTGTGGATATGAAAAGAGATAACATATACAAATAATACAATAAGGAAAAAAATAGGAGGTACTATTTTCTATTTGCTAGTTTCACTTACTGACAGCAATGTTGAGATGCCACATTCATTACACAAGGAAATGAAATTTGAGTCTTGCCTTAACTCTTGGAGTTCAGGTGAGGTTGCACCAGACAACTATAGGATATAAAGAATTTATACTGTAGATTAACATGTTTCCCTGTATTTCCTACTATTGACATTACTTTAAAAACTAAAGACCTGTGTGTAAGAACCTAGCGGTTTAAGAACCTGCTGGAAGAAATTTCCAATTTTGATGCCCCAAAATATAAGAACCTGTTTAGCCAAGCAAGATCAAGCAAGTTCTCACATGTGAGTTACAGTAAAATTATGATGAATACTGTAACAAGGAGTTTGACTTAACTGTATACTTATAAATGGAACCCAAGTTAATTTATTTTTCTGTGGGTGATGGAAGCAGTATTCAGTTCCATCATAAAAATTTAAAATTTAACCAAGAACCTATTCAGCCTACATTGCCTACAATTAATTAAGGATCTTACACGCAGGTTTTTGGAGTAGTACCTTCTCTATGAACTCTCTTGCCTCTTCATCCCTAACATCATCAACTGTAACATAGCACAGAGCTTTATGGACATCACCTGTCGCAATATACCAGTACACTGGAGGGGCAAAGCAAGGAAATCCAATGAAAGACTGGAGTATACCATGCCCTATCAATCGTCCAAGGACCTCCATTAGTCCTGAGTGAACTGATGTGCTGTTATAGGCCGGGAGTTTCCTATGATCTGATCCTTCCAATAATTTGAAGGCTGGAAATGTTGCTATTGCTTTTGTGGCATCATTGAAAAACTCACGACGGATTCCACCTGTGTCAACAGCTGGCTGGCTCTTATACTGCACTCTAACACGCTTAGAAGCATCAAAGGCAGTAGAATTTTTGTAGAATGCAATAGTATCAGCTATAAGGTCATCTGGGTCAATGGTGATCTTAATTTCAGGACCTGTAATAACCTTGTCAGCAACACTTTGTAGTACTTCTGCAAGAGAAACTGCTAAAAAAGACAAATAATGTTTCAGCTTTCTTCCATCCTGTGTATCATCACTTAGCTGGGGCATGTATGGGGTAATACCTTGGAAACTCCTATATCAAACCCAGTCAAAGCCTGTAACCACCTTCATTTCTCAAAATGAAAGATAACATTTCAACTGATTTAAGTGTTCATGCGTATTTCTTACAATCTCACTCACAGAGCCCACATGTCTTTTGGTCAGCGCCAACGCATGCGCTGTGAAAAAGTCCTAAAACCTTGGACTAGAAATCTATTATTCCAGAGCTCTTTGTCTTCGTGCTGATCAAAAGACACGTGGGCTCTTGGAACGAGATTGTATTTCTTAAAAATCAAACCGTAAAAATCAAACTAACACAGTAATAGGCATATCATTTTTCCAAAGGTCATCTACCTTCTTTTTGCAAAACCCACACTTCTTTAAATAAAGTAAACATTTTTAAGCTTGCTCCTTTTCACTCTTCAAAACTTCATCAATTGCATCTGGAAGGTCTAAAGAACCACTGAATATTTCTTTTAGATAGTCCTCATCGTGTTGTGGAAACATCTGACGAGGACATCTTATGCCATTCTGAAAACATTGGTAAAAAGAAAATGAAGCAATATTCTCATTACAAGGGTTATTTCATATATGACTGGTAAAATTTGCCTCGGTTATGTCCTAGTGATGTTGCCCTATTTCCAAATTTATCTGACACAGTTGATCTGGCAGTTTGATGAAAACATACAAAATATCTCATTTTGGCCGCATTGCAGTGTGATAACGTTTTGTTTGTTTGTTTGTTTGTGTTTTTTGGTAGCATGTAATAGAATGTCTGGCTAAGAATTTTAGAGTAAGACAATACCTAACAGCTCAAAATAACTTTTGACATCACACAAATACATGTAAATACCTCGTCATCTGTCTCAGATTGACAGGCAGGTTCTTTCACAGACGACATGCCCCTATTATCTGCAAGAATAGTACTAGGCCTTTCCACAGGGATGGCTTCAAATGTGTCTGAAATGTTTTCCAGTTCCTGTTCTTGCTGTTTGTTAAGACGGACATACATGTGAATGACGATTGATTGCTTCTTAAAATATCCCTGGCACGGTTTACAACCTGTCTAATTTGAGAGTTTAGCCGTTGGCTAGTTGTACTTGTACTTGTGTTCTGTGGGGAAGCTGTAAATAACAAGTTTACGGCTAAAATAATTTGATTTGAGATCTGCTCTCGTCTGTTCATACATTTAAAGAAAGCATAAGCAAGGCGGTACACTGAAAAAAATTAATTTACAACTACCTTCCAGTCTTCCTGTTTCCCCTGAATTTGCAGATCTATTGGTATTCGACTGCATATACTCCTCCAACGCTTGTCTCACCTCGGAACGAATTATTGACCGGTTCAAATCCATTTTCGTGAAGCTGAGTGAAGCTGTGAAAAAGCTGCGACAGAGTGCGACAGCAAAACAGACCGGGCTAGGGCAGGCGAACCATTTTTGGCGCAAATCGGTCCTATGCGACCAGGCCTAACAAGTACCACGTGACATTCTGGGATAAAAATATATTTTTTATCGAATGAAAATATTTTTACCCTATGAAAATATTCCATTGAATGGCAATATATTTTATCGAATGAAAACATTATATCAAATGAAAATTATTTTTATTGAATAAAAACATTTTTTTTGTGTCAAATGAAAATATATTTTATCGAATGGAAATATATATTTTATCGAATGAAAATATATTTTTATCGAATGAAAATATATTTTTATCGAATGAAAATAATTTTTATCGAATGCAAATATATTTTTATTGAATGAAAATATATTTTTATCGAATCAAAATAATTTTTATCGAATTTTGCTACATTTCGGCAACCATAGAAGAGACGTGATGAGCAGCAAACTGAGTGGCATACAAGTTTTCTTCAGCTCATGGAACGAAGCTTAGAGCAAGATAACATACGATTTGAACGTTCCACAGAAATGCTTCGAGGAAGAGGAATCAGATGGAGCAAACAAATGCAATCCTCGTAGGGTTTAAGGACATTTTCAAAGATTTGGTATCAAAGTAGATCAATGCATGTATTAGATGTGTTACTGAAAAAGAAGACAGTTCAACTGTCTATTGCCAGTAATTCTTATTAAATATTGCCTTCATCGGCAAGTTTATTATTGCAAAAACTTGACCTGTTTTTGTATGACATTTTTTGCTACACAAAGCGATCAACAGCAAATAAAACCTACAGTTGCAAAAAATGTGGTGTTACAAGTTATCCCACAAAGTCTTTTAAAGCATCTCTTACATCAGTGCCAGTTTCAAATACAATTCTGTCTTCATCTTCATCGTCTGAGTCATCGTCAGAGTCACAGTCATCATCATACAAGTCACCTCTCTCAATACAGATGTTATGCAAAATGCATGATGCAACAACAGTTTTTGTTAACATTGATGTTTTCTGCTCAATTTTTTTCATAACTTTTCGCCACCGTGATTTTAACATGCCAAATGCACGCTCCACTACACATCGTAAGGCATTGAATTTTTTGTTAAATTTTCTTTGTTCAGGAGTTAAGCGTCCCCTGTCTGGGTAAGGTTTCATAAGCCAGCTGGTAAGGGGGCATGCGCTGTCTCCAGCGAGAAGAGGCTGTCTCCAGTGAGAAGAGGGCCGATTTCTACTCCATTGATATCTCTAGTCAGACCAGAAAGAATTTGTTCATTTTGTGCCATATCGTATAGTCCACTTGATCTAAGAACACGGGCATCATGTATGCTGCCCGGATAGCCAACAGTAACATGAATAAATTTTAGGCTACAATCAACTATGCCTTGAATCACACTATAATGCTGCTCACGATTATAATAATCCTCGTGATTTCTTGGTGGAGCATTTATCTCTATGTGGCACCCACCTATGGCTCCCACAATTTGAGGTATGCCATACGTTTCTTCAAACTCGTTAATCTTATCTGTAATTTCCTGCCTTGTCAAGGGAAATTTTACGAATTGATCCTTCATTCGAAGAAGAGCGTGCTTGAATTCACTGCAGATATATCTCACTGTTGACTTTCCATATCCAAATTGTAACCCACAACTTCTATAACTGTTACTGGTTGCAAGTCACCATAATGCTAAACCAACCCTTTCTTCTACGCTAATCGGCGCACGCATCAGCGTCTGTTGTTTTTGTAGATCTGCTCTTACAAGGTCACAAAGATATTCAAATGTTTCATGAGTGACACGAAAATGCTCCTTCCAAAGAAAATGCAGTGCTGGAATAGCTATTAAAAGGCAAAACCAGTCCTGTGGTTGAGGCCAAACCCAAGCTCTTCTCAGTTGTGGTCTTTGTTGCTGTGAAAGTCCTGCCATACACATAAGCAACATCAGACAATTTCTCTGGCTAATTCTAAAGGCGTCCTCCATAAAAGCAAAACAATACATTTGTTTAAGCACGGAAGACTGTTGTCCCAGGAGTAGAGAAGTAAAAATCAAAATAAGGCATGCTATTCGAACGTTTCGAGGTCGCATGGTGAAAGTTCGAGTGTCTTGTTATTTGCTTTGGCGGGTTTTGCCGCGTAGTTTGATTGACAAGCGATCGCACAAGTAGCATACTTTACAGTTTAGTATGAACGCTTACCGGTATCTTTAAAAGTGAGCATCGGCCGTCTCAAGTTCACTTCAGTTTTCATGGTACTTACGGCCTACTTGGGCCCTAGTGTGAACTCGCCTAATTTTATGGTTTCCTTGTTTGATTGACGATGCCATGGTAACCGTTGGCATGTCAGAAAACAAACTTATTCCATTTTACTGTTTCACAGCGTCAGTTTAGAATTTGCAAGGGAAAAGCCGCATACTGATTGTTTGACATTGACAAAACAAATTTTTACTACATCTGGATGCATTAGAGTGTTAAATTATTTTACCGAATATGTATTCAAGGTTCCAGTCTACACATAGCAATCAACAAGAATTGCATTTATATTGAAGTCACTAAATCCTCTCCTTACGACCTTTCACGCAAAACAGACAAAACATCTGCATTTTAAAAACGAAAAATGGCTTTGGACTCGAAATTTGAACGTTTGCACATGCTTTGTCTTTCTCGTTTTAGAGGAGTTTGACTGTCACCTTAATGTTACCATAGTAACGGTTGCTAAGAAGCTGAGACTGACCTTCAATAACTGACTTTGGGATATACCACTGTATAACAGCTCCGGAATCTTTCCCGCATCCAATACTAATTTTACATCCCATGATGCCTTGATGATGCAAAATCCTTGTCCGCCATCTTGAAGACCTTAAAAGGTTAGTAATGTGCTTTTCCTGTTATTATTTAAAGAGAAAAGTAAAGGTAGACAGACAGACAGACAGAAAGGAAGAAGCTACAATAAACCCCTTTTTGGACATTTTCTCTCCAAACCTTATTTCAGTAGTCATTAATTTGAATCTCTATCTACGTGATCTGTAAGTACAGAGAAACGTTCCCAGTCATCATTATTCTATTTTGTAATCTTTTATCCGCAAAATAACTTCTTTTCTTATACTTTTTACCTGGATTTTCCATAAGCAGTTATTGGTGAATGGTCAATGTTACTTTAAAAAGGAAACAAATAAAGAAGTTCTAATGTGAATAAAAGTTTTTAAATGTACACACTGTGAATTGGGGTAGAAGGTCACAGAAGCACTATAAAAATCAAGTAATAAGATATTACCTTTATTGTGGGGGAAAAACACATTTTGACGGCTCACATTGTTTAGGATATGCTTTTTTTCATAGCATCATGTATTCGTGAAGTAATGTTAAGAACTTTTATTATACATCAGACTCTATGAAAAATCTGATTGGTCGAGAGCATTCAATCAATTCACAGTAGCTTGTGAACTTGACATGATGAATGCAATATCTGCTGCAGATATTGCATTTCTTATGTCAAGTTCAACGTCTGCCTGGTTACCAAGCCCCTTGGAGTGTTCTCCTCAGAAACAGAATGGCTGAACGCTTCGCTTCTGTTTCTGAGGATGAATTATGTCGATTAATTAAGGAAAGATTCCAAAAACACAAAAAGAGCAACGAAGGCAAGCGTTAAAGTCTTTAATGAATACTTGCAAGAAAAGAAACTTGACAAGCCACATCATGATGATAAAGTCACGTTGGCGAATGTTCTGAAACGGTTTTGTGCAGAAGCTCGAAAAAAAAATGATGGGAGCCCGTATTCGAAAAGTTCCATGACTTCTTTACGATTTGGACTCAACAGGCATTTCAAGACAAAAGGAACTGACATTATACAAGACCTGGAATTCACTGAGGCGAATAAGGTATTTCTAGCGAAGTGTGTTGATTTAAAGTGGCAGGGTTTGGCAAAGGCTGAACACAAACCTGCCATCTTAGAAAACGACCTTCGAAAACTGTACCAGTGTGGAGTTTTTAACTTGGGTGATCCCAGAACCCTTCAAAACAAAGTTTTCTTTGAGATTATGCTGTACTTTTGCGGACGTGGAAGGCAAAACCTCAGGGAGCTGAAAATAACAGACTTTTCATTCACAAAAGATGGCAAAGGAGCTCGATATGTGGCCAAAAGCGGCGATGAATTGACAAAGACAGGAGAGAGTCTGTATTATCTGCCGAAGCCAAAGGCTTCGGCAGATAACACAGACCTCGGTTTTGATAATTCATGATATCATGCTCAACCTCATCCAATAATTGTTTAGTATAGTTATCACGTAGAAATTTAATAAATGTTATTTTACTCGCACATATGGCTAGTACCAATGATGATAAAGAAGAACCGTCTGAGTTATTACCTACTAAAAGAGCGAAGACTCCAGAAACATATGAAAATAAGCCTCTTGAAGAGAGCCTTTTATCTACATCTAAGACATCAAAAATCAACTGGTCTTTGTCCATCTTTTGTCAAAAATCCAAGCATAAAGGTGTTAAAACCCTCACTCATGTGTCAAGTTTTGATGCCTGTCAAACCATAATTTCCACAGCATAAGCGAGAGGTGATACTGGTCTGCTAACAAATATCCGAGGCCTTGATCTCATTGCCGCAGAAGTGAAATATCAAAGTGCTTGTTGAGCAAGTTGTGTAAGTAAATAAAACATAAAACATCAAGTATTCAAAGAAGAAAACCCAAATGAAGAGTGTATTTATGACAAGTCGTTCAAAGAACTTTTAACAGAAATCGATAGTGAAATGACAGCTGGCAAGGTTTACGAAATTAGCTACTTGCTTGAACGATATAAAGAAATACTTTCTTCAAACAGTAGTTTGTCTCAGTCATACTGAAGCGAGAAAGTAAAGAAGGATTGATTAACCACTTTTCTGATTCCGTGGTCTTTGATAAGCAGTGAGATCAATCTAAATCAGAACTAATTTACTCAAGCAGCATTTCTGTGCAAGGTCTTATCAACGCCGCAGCTATCTTCTCAAATTCCGATGCTGAGGAATACTTTTGCTGTCCCCCTGAAGAGGTTGAAGATACAGAGGCTGCTAACATAAAAATTCTCTTCCAGGCAGCGCAGATATTAAAACAACATGGTGTTATCATTCCGTCAAACCTATCCCCTGGTGTGGTTGTGCAATTTGCCACAGACAACAATGACCTCAATGAGGACACTCTCGATGGAAAGCATACCACACATGCAACAACTAGGGTACCATATCAGAGAAAAGCTTTCGGGCCCGAGCTCCCTCCCCAGTCACTGGCCGATCACTTGTTGAAAAGAAGATCCCTTGAAACACCACTTTCCACCCAAACCATTCATGACTTTAGGGTGCATGGGCGAAGGCCCACTGTAACATCATTACTTGGAAAGGTACAAAACATTGGCTCTCCTTTTGAGCCCCGGCATTGAAAGGAAAGACTGCTTGGTTTTTGCTGAGGTTAAACAAACACAACTCTCTTCTTTTCCAGTGATGCCGAGAACGGTCAGCAAACCATTCCTAGTTGGAGTGCATTTAACGCCATTGTTTCACTTGTTACTGCACAATGCACGAACGTGGGCTATTGCCCTGGGATAGCAGGATCCACCAGCGAATACAGCACCATTTACACTGTCATGAAAACTATACACGATATAAGTGTAATACTCGGACAAACCAAAAGTGTTGTAACCATTAATCTGACCATATTCAGCAAGGCGAAACAAATACAATGGCGACATCCCGATGAATTTAAGCACCTGGTTATCCGCATGGGTGGCTTCCATATAGCTCTTCATTTTTTGTCTGTGATTGGCAAAAAATTCGAGGAAAGCGGCATTGCAGATTTGCTCATGGAGTCTGGATTGTATGGCACCACCTCAACGATAGCCCTGCTAAAAGGAAAGTTGTACAATCGTGGTTTGCATGTGCACAAACTCATCATGGAAGCTCTTTTGAGATTGCAGTGGAAAGCATTTTGCCGCTGGTTAGAGAATGCAAACACTGACACACAGTAACTAGAAGCTGTACGTGTGGATCAAGTCCAGACTAACCTGATTAGGTGTAAGGCAGCCATAAGTGAAGGGCAAGTGAAGAATGTCTTTGATGGTCTCTGTGATTTTACCGAGAACCTCCATTCTCAGCTTTTCAAGTACTGGAACAGTTATATCAAGATGGAACATCCTGTACCTATTGCCTTTGATGAACGTGTCAACAGGGTAGAAGATGCTAACCAAAATAATTCGGAAGAAGACCAGAGAGACGCTGAGTTTGATGAAAGCAGCGATGAAGATGTTGAAGATCATAGCTGGAAAGAATTGCTTATTCAAAGAGAGATTGGAAGCTTGGCCACGTTTCTCCTGGCAGGGAAGACTCGATTCCGGAGAGTTATTCGATTTAACAGTCATCTGCTCTACTGACCACAGAAATGCCATAGCAAGGTGTAACGTTCATGTATATTAATGACTAAAAATCCAGGAACACCGTTCCCCAATATATTTTATTTTTGCATGAACTGGTTATTGGAGTACTGAATCGAACAGCCATCTATGTCAGATTCATTTCAAACCAGATTTGTCAGCATGCGTAATTAACACGTGCATAAGTGGGTTATGAAATAATTCTGGCAGCTCAATTTTCTTGATTATCATATTACGAGTGTTTTCTTGTCTGTTATGAAGGTGTTCACACGAAAAGGCTAAAAGATAGTCTATGAAGATGATGTGTCCAAAAATTATTACTCGTCCTACTCATTGTGCATGCAGGAATATAGAATTTAATTTTATACTTGTAGGCAGGTAGGTACTTTATTAAATACATTGCAGCATAAGCTGAATTGCGTATTTACATAATGGTAATAATTTATACTCATAATTGTAAAAATGAGTAATAATTGTAATAGCTAAATCTAAAAACGTATAATAAGAAACCTAAAAATTATTTACAATTCTACCTGAAGCCATTAAAAAACTGTTCTTAAATCTATTTGTCTTGCAATGCAGCAAAATTAGAGTGCACGCGTGCCTTAGATTATACTTGCTCTTATAAAAAGGGCGGCAACAACTTTCTTAACTTGTGGTTCGGATCGCTCATTATGCTTTCAAATGTGCGCGTGCAAATGTTGTAGTGATGCTCCGCAACCATTGGTAAACTCATAAGTGCTTAAACTTCCTGATATTCTATACCAGAACATATCATTCGCATTGCTCATTTCTGAACGCGTTCTAATTCTTGGGAAAGGTAGGCTAGTAGCGGGTGATGGAAAACTGGCGCAGCATAGTCAATGACGGAGTGCACGCACGTAATGTAAAAAAGGCATAAATCTTTCTGTAGAACATGAGCTCTTTTTAGCTGAACAAGAAAATAGAGCCTCTTAGCTGCCTTCTTAGTAACTTCTGTGATGTGCGCATTCCATGTTAAGTCACCAGAGATAGTAACACCTAAAAATTTAGCATCTTTAACTAATTTAAAATAAATAACGATTACGAAGAGAGGCTAACCTAAAGTATTAAATAACGTAATAAGACGGGAGACTTCGACATAATCATCTTCTGACCACAAGAAATTTAGTAATAATTCCTTTATTTTTTTACAAAAGGACGAACATTTAAGTATTATAAGGAATACAGTTTCAAATCTGGGCACCGATTCTCGTGAAAAAGGCATACATTTTATCGGTTCTAGAGAACTTAACATTAAACACGTCGCTAAAGACAGATCTTGTTCTGTAGTTATGAATCTGACTAGTTTTAACGAATTGATTGAGTATATTAACTGGTGCTGTCTGTCTGTTGATATCATACAATAAATAGCTACAATCTCTGAAAAATAGGCTAGGCAGGGAACGCAATTTGATTTGAGAAAGAAGGGTACGGTGTGTTCCTTAGACTTACTGAAGTAAATGAGACGTAAGGCCTGTTTTTGAAGAGTTACTATCTTTCTTTGAAATGTCAAATCACAGTTTCCCCAACCACAAATACCATAAGTCAGAAAGGAACAATTAATGAGTTGTAAACTGAAAGTAAAACACAATGCCGGACATAATCTTGATTCAGGCAAGACGCTGCAAAATATCTATTGCCTGTGAACCAATCTGGCTAAAATTTGGCCAACTTACTTTCAGATAAATTTTCTAAAAAACCGTTTCTGAGAATTTTGAGTTCCTTTTTTGGTGTTGGTTATTTTTTTCCCAATTTGCGCTGACGATTTGTTATTCCTAGCTTTATCTGCGTATACACTGTATCAAAAGAAGAAACCACTGGACAAAAGTGGAGACAGTTTATTAGCCAAACATGTGAAGAGGCAAATGCGATCTTAATAGACCTTATCAGCTTGTATGCTAAACTGCAACAAATACATCATGTAACTGCTTGTGTGAAGCAGTTTTACTGTATTTAAATTTGTTTTTTCTTTCCTAGGAGACAGATCTTTGCATGGTATTGGAGACACTGAAATCCCGAGATGAGATTTGCAATGTTTTATTCGACCCAATTCCTTCTGCAACACAAATAGTACAAGATGCAGAAAAAAATTTGTCTTGCATTGCACCTAGACTGTGTGGCCATTCAAGATTGCTCAACGCCTTGTCAAGGACCAGTTGCACCAAGCAATGTGGTTAACTTAGTGTCAAACATCTCTCAGCAAATTGAGGATTACTATCCAGGAAGTGACGTTGGCCCTGCATTTCATGCAGCAAGGCAAGTGGCCTATTGGTCTTCTATTTTCATTTCAATGGTGGCCAATAGTGCCAGCACCATCCCTTCTTCTACAAGCAGTGTAGCTACATCACCAACCCCATCTTCAGCCAGCATCTGTTCTTCAAGCTGTCCAGCTACTTTACCAACCCCAGCTTCAGCCAGCATCAGTTCTTCAAGCTGTCCAGCTACTTTACCAACCCCAGCTTCAGCCAGCATCAGTTCTTCAAGCTGTCCAGCTACTTTACCAACCCCAGCTTCAGCCAACATCAGTTCCTCAAGCAGTAAGTAAATATTGATGCGTTCTCCAAAAAAACCCAGGCAATGGAACAGAGTTATACGCTTCTGGGTTATATGCTCCTGCTGGTAAGACCTCAAATAAAACATACTTACTTCATGGTGAAATTTCCAACATTGGAAAAAAATTTCTTCCTCTTTACACAAAACTGGTAGTGTTGACCACATCTCCAACAGCTTGGGAAATATTTATATCTCACGCGATCTTCCTCCTCAGAGTAGGACTGCTTTTCCCCAAGTACCAGTGAAGGCACTTGAGGATTTTCAGCTTCCCTGAGGATTCCCTTCTGCTGCGTTTTTATCCACGAAGAGATAAGGGTCAGGAGTTCCTTTGTGGGGATCTCCCCTGGTCTCCAGTTACCTACAGGCAATGAAGTAAGTATTAAAATGTGTATGTACACCTAATGAACACGTCAGAAACAAGGGAAGCTCTTGATCATGCTCACATCAATTATCACTCTGCAAAATGTCCAATACCTCATGAAGGGTAAAGAAACTCTAACCCGGCAGTAACTGCGGCAGCAACAAAGAAGCAAAAATAACACAGACACATAAAAATGTAAGCTGTAGGTCACAAGGTCTCTTGAAATTAATAAGTAGGTTGTTCACACGGCTTTTCCTAGGCTTCAATGATTTTACAGCTTCCTGTCTCAGTCCAGTTAGGTCAATAATTTTTGTCTTACTGCATGCCGTGTTGCAATTTTGGGAAATGTATTGTAGCATTATGTCTTTCAACCACGCACTACCAGCAGATATATTAGAGAAAATTGCAAGCAACTTCAGAATACCCAGCAACTTTGAGCCTTTAGATTTAAGACCATGGTCCGCGATCCACAGGTGTTTCATGGGGTTCAGACAAAGATAAAAGTGTGCTGTTAACGTGATCCATAGTCCCAAACTCGTCGAGTTGATGTTGATGTAAGTGTAAGTGCGCAGATTCGATGAGGATTTATAACTGGCTGAGTATTCTGGGGTTTAGCCCAATTTTGCTTTGGAGGATTTCTTTTGGGTTTCGCTGCAAGTCTGACGGACTTTGTTTTTATTGTTTAACTTCCCGCAACTTTAAATAGGTACTAACCCTCGACCTGGACAAAGCTATGACACCTGATGACAGTTATCCTTGTTGACACGCAAGTCATTTTCTTTTTTTTTGCTGATGTGGGGCAAAAGTGAACCATGGAAAGCCTTCAAGGTTTTAACCAAACTGTCCCTAAGGGCCTGTTTACATGGAGGAGGGGAACCCCAGGTAGGTGAGGTAACCCACTTAGGTGGGGTTAAATATTAACCCTCCTTTACATGCAATCTTACAACCCCCACCATCCCGGGGTGCACTTTCTCAAGATTATTGATTGGTCGCTAAGCACGTAAACAATAAAAATACTGGCAAACTATGCGTTTTGGTGATTAAAGCTCTTCTACACTCACTTGCTGCTCTTGTTACAACCTTTAGTGCTGTGGCTTTGTATTGCTATCTTTAATAATTATGCAAAGCCACTGCCAAAGTGAATTTTGTGAGAATTTGATGTATCACGAATCCGACCCTGGCTAGGCGGGTTACCCCACCTTGAAACGTTTACATGGCAAAATTTGACCCCGGCTGGGAGGGTTAGCTTGGCGGGTCACCCCACTTATCATGTGAACGCAATCAACTTAAAATGAGAGGTTATATGGAAAGGCGGATTACCCTAGCTAAGAGGGTTACTTCACTTACCTAGGGTCCCCCACCTCCATGTTAACAGGCCCTAAAAAAAGCAAACGTAAAAATAATCAGTTACCTAAACTTGTAGGTGTTATTTCTTCAAACGCTGCCTTGGTCTCTGGGCTGCTCGTCACCACCATTCTGCCAGAATCGCCGAGACTCCTTCCAGCACTGGATTGCCACGAACTTTATGATGAGAGTGCAAACTGCTCTGGCAACCGAAGGAATAAATTGCCAGATCAAGGAGATGGGAAAAGAGAGGAGGTACACATTTTACCTTTGAAGCGATCGTTTGTGTTGACGCACTACACGTGGACGAGGAAGACGCCACTTTGCAATGAAGGATTGCCGCCGTGACAGGATCAATCAAGCATTTCGCGCATACGCAGTGTGGTTGCAGTGTGTTTAATAATTCCCAGGGCCTTCTCCCCACAGACCTGACGTAACATGTGATCAATCATCACTCATCACGGCTGTTTGCTTGTTCAGATCATGCCTTCTTCAAATTTATTGTCGTTTTTCAGACCTCTGTAAGATAGCTGTCTGGCAGTTCATTTTAATGTTGGGGTTCAAGGTCGGAGATGGAGAATTGCAAGGTTAAAATTCACCTGGAAAATGCACCAAGTTGTTGCAAATTTCGTCTGCGAGCTGTTTGGAGGCAAGACCCTTCGACCATTTGAAAGAAAGAATGGAAGAAGCAGAAGTTAAGACAGCAACAGAGGAATGGAAACCAGGGGATAGACTGACAAAGAGAATGATTGAGTGGTGCCAAGATCAATGGCGGAGAAAAGATCCAGCACACCCTAAAGAAAACTGCGCCTTCTCTGTCAACGAGCCTTGCACTATGCCCAGGTTTAACGACATGCCAGTCTGTTTCAATTGCGGCGTTCCTTGCTCAGAGTGCCGTACAGAACTTGGAGAAGACATTCCACAAGAATTGTCCACTGCCACGTCCTTCTCAACTTCGGGGAAATACGTGAAGAATTGAGTGAGGAGGATGCATCATCTGAACCAAGGGAAGTGACATCACGAATGACCTTGAGATTGTCTCGCAGAGAATAAGTTCTCTGCTGCTGGGGCTACCTCGGAGAGCAGCGCCTCTGGACTATGTACGTAGTTACATTTTTTCCAAATTTTACCATTACAGACAGTTCAGACTCATTTCAGCACTTGTCTCCTGTTTTCATATTATTTCTTTGTTCAATATTGTTATCGTTGTTATAAGGGTATGTGAAAATTTATGCAGATCAAGAAATCCCTTTTTTCCATGGGGGAGTGGGGAGGGGGAGTTGGAGGGGGGAGATGTGGCGATAGATAATTTTACCTTCCTCATCATTATCACTGTTATTTATAGATGGGTAAACAACAGGCTAATATGCAAATTTGTGAAAAATGATGCACAAACTAAGGAGAAAATGTTTGCAACTATGTTTCTGCACTAAAGAGAAACTGTAAATTTGCAGCACGTTCCAAAATTACTAGTTTATCTACAGAACGTTTTCTTGCACCACACAAGAAGACAATGGTTAATTTGAAGTAGTGGTGACAGCAGAAATGAGGGACAGGTTTCTTTTTTAAATATTCTGGACACACGTCAGTCCCAGAATCAAGGGAAGGAATATTGACCCCAAAACAATGTATTTCCAGTGCTACAAATGTATATTGGGCAGACGCCCTGTGGACCCTCTATATGGTCTGCATGAATTATGACACTATGATGTGGTACCTTTTAGAATGATTAATACCTAATATTATTATACACATATTTCATATACAAGGAAAAATTCTTTGATTGCAATTTCCCGGTGCAAAACTCTTTGGTGAAAGACAAATAATATTTGTACATTTCTTCACAGAAGCCACCCAAAGACCTTTCTACAGGTCAGAACCATAGTAACATTCCTGATTACTTGTTTGCTAGTTAATTTCGGGTGCTTACAACTACTCCGAACATACTTAAACCATGGCCCAATAACATAGCCATGTTTTAAGAGAAAAGGTTTACGAATAGGTCCTAATATGTGTGTAAACGTTTTTCAAATCTACTGTATCCTAAGTAAAAAAGAAGTTAATGATAGTAAACTACTGAGAGCAGAACTGTGGACATGCCTTGCTCAATTCACCTCCTTTCTACCACATTCCTGAGAATAGCAAATGGTGGCAATTGTCTTGGATATTCCAAATGCCTACATCACAGAATAATGGAGAAAAGAACCAATTTTAAGTATGTATTTTGCATACTTTGCAATTATTGAGCTACCAGTGGTGACACAAGAACAGTCAGCATTAAATGGGAAGAACTCAAAAACAATTTTTTAATACATATATAGATTTAGCCACGGCTTAAAGCGAAGCTCTGGTTAATAATACTTTTACACCAAAAAAAAAAAATCATGTAATGCTAAATGGTGACGGCAATGAAAATGGAATGAAGTTCAAGAGATCTAATTAGCAAACAAATTTACACGTGCATGAGCACACTTTTTTTTTCTAATTAGCCAAAAAAACAAATTTGCACGTGCAGCACACTTTTTTTCAAATTAGCAGAAAAAAAAAATTGCATGTGCCACACGTTTTTTCTTTGCTGTTGTTTTGCATGACTAAAACATCAAACTTCCTAGTTACACATTATTTTTATGGAGGAATTGTCTATGTGCTTACCAAAGATTTTGTTTCGTGAGTTCATGTTCGCTTTAGTTTTTTCAATGCTGCTTATTTTCACCTTGCTGGCCAATAGCATTTCCCATTTTCTCACCGCCTCTATCAATTTTTCATGTTTCTATTTCTTCCAACAAAATTCATCTCCTTTGTTTTTAATCACTTGCTCTTGCTCTTTCTCTGTTATCCACATGAGTCGCGGTTTACAAAGAATTTTTTGGAAAAAAATAAAGGACTTTTCAAGGACTCCTTTTCTCCAATAACATGAAGCATGAAGGAAAGACCTTTAAAATGCACAGCTGGAGGGGGATTTGCTTATTGCAATACCTTCCTTCATTGAGGTATGGTTCCAAGGGTACTTCAAATAACGGAAAATGAACTATGCCTGGAACACCAAAATCATATGAAAACACTTTCATGATCACCAAGGAAAATTTGTGTATTGTTTTGCTTTCGATCATTCTTTTACACAAAACATCAGATCTTCTTTTTTTAAATGAAGGTTCTTTTTATTCAAGGAGCTTTCAAAAATATTCAAGGACTTCGGTGGAAACTTCAAGGACTTTTCAAGAATATCCAACAATTTTTCAATTCAAGGACTTTTCAAGGACATGACACTTTTTCAAGGACTTTTCAGGGCCCGTGCAAACCATGTGAGTGTAAACATCAAAAATAAGGCTGAAAAAGACATGACTTCTCTCAAAGTCCGGGTCCTTCCAAATTAAACCTTGAGTTGCCATGCCTGTGGTTCCGACAGTCGGGCCGACGTACGGTCACGTAACTATCAAAATTTATCGGATGCATAGGTTACCAAATTTTCCTACCCATGGTGCTCCACTCTAATGACCTGTCAGAATCAATCCAAGGTGTTCATGGTTTTTTGACTGGTGGGGTTAAAAAAGCTTTTCAAAAGGAAAAAAATCATTGTAAGATCGTTCACATTCAGGGAATACTTTCTTTTTTATTTATTATCGCAGGGGTTTGAAAATCCAGATTTTGTGCTCAGAGACTGGTTGGCCATCATGATGCTCTTTTATCATTTCAGCTCTACCATCTTGGGTGTAGAGCTCAAAACTGTTGCACTTCCTGAAATTGAATGCAACACTTGATTTAGCCAATTTACTGATTTTAAACAAGGAAAAGACAAAAAATGAGCATATATATAGAGCTAAAAAGTGAATAAGCCAGATCATTTATTTCAATCAAAATATTTTAATCATATTAATAATTAATAATAATTATTTACAAATAAAATATGAGATTCCTTAACTGCAACATATTGTAGAGAAATCTAGATTGTATCACATACCATCTTCCTGCCCTTTTGGTAGAGCTGTCATCGGCCCCACATCTGGCAGCCCATCGAGCTGCAGACCGTCTGATGCTGTGTGTGGTGAACTCTTTACCAAAAAGAGTCTTCGACATCTAAAACAATAAGTTGAAGCACTATGCCATAAATAGAACATACTCTGCAACTTTTCTGACCTGGACACTATAAATCTTGGTAAAATACAAAGGAGATTTCAAACATTTAAGGTGATTCACTAGTTTAACACCGCATATCCCTCAATGGGCATAGTAAGGTGGCAACAGGGGAAAAGAGCTTCCAGAGTACATTATTAAAATGAGGTCTTCAAAGAGAAGAGTGACACCTCAATGTAAATGTCGTATAATTATTGTATTTTCAGTACTGAACAATTAAATGCAAAAACAGAGATAAAATACACCACTCTGTCCTAACTTGCTTAAAAATAGGTTCACAATAAACATAAAACAGAAATAAATTATTATATATTCTATCTACCTTGACAGGTAAAATAGCATTAAAATATAACTCAGTGAGAATAAAATCAGATGAAAATGGGGAAGATAGCATATATATCGCCATAAAATAGAAGTAAAATGGGGTTGTTTTTGCAAAGGTGTCTTCTACCTTCCACCCACTTGACACTCTGACATTGCCACAGTGCTCACTCAACAATCGTAAGAAGTACAGTTGGCACACACTTGGCACAGCTCTACCACAATAACAAGTCCGGTGACACCCATTTGTTATTATAATTTAATATTATATTAATAAACACCGTTTTTGTTTCATAACAAGTTCAAGGGCTTATCCAAGTAAAGACTTCTTGGAGCATAAAGTAAAATGAAAGGTATCCAAATAGATTTTTTGTGCTCACATCCATCGTCGAGGGTGCCTAAATGGCATGTACTGTACATTTCCCACAAAATGCACCATTTATTTACATCAACAGCTCAAAACTCAGCTACTGCTTGATAGCTTGTTACCGTCTTATAAAAGCAAAATAGCACATATCCCTCCAAAAAGGTTTTTCTGTATGTAGTGACACCTCAAGCACAGTTAGGAAGAACTGCTCTGTTGCTTTTAGCAACTCGGGGAAAAAATATAATTTTGCCCTTTCCTAATTCCTGCAGATGAAGTAAAAAATGATTATAGCATTGTAAAGGTAAAAGAACCAAACAAAGACAGAATCAAACAAAACATTACATCACAACAATATGGATAAACTTAAAAATGTAAGACCACGTCAGTTTGAATGTTACATTAACATGATCAATATGTTCATAGAAGATGCATATTCAAGATATAAAATATTAGAAAACTGTACACTAAAATATAGCTATAATTTTTGTGACAAAGACAAATCTACTAACCTGTAATAAATAACCATGAGGATAGGACAGTAACTGGGCACAGCTCACGGTTTAATGTGTTGGCCCAAAGAGATAGTGAGATTAGGGTAAAAATGGAAGAGCTTATTAGCTTTACTTAGGGTGAAGGTTGTATTCATAAAAATAAAGACAAGTGGGAGACAAGTGCTTTCACCACTGTGCCGCCCCTGACCCCCAATTATGTATTATTGCAAGGTTATAAAATCTGAAAACATGACTTACAGAAAGTAAAGTGGTAAAGTCATTTAATATTAATAAATTTCAATTAGCTAGGAATGACTTTGAAACTCAAAACTGTAACCACCAAGATAGATGAATCATTGTTGCTGTTTGCAGTTTATTTTTCTCACACAATTTGTGAACAATGATAATGATAACAATGATAAGTTTGTGGATCCTGAGGTTTGCATTCGTGTCTGTAATGTGAATGGTCGCTACAGAATCAAAATTCCTGAAATAATTCATGTTAGAGGTTTTCAGAGTTTGATAGTAAACCCATACATTCACTCCAAGACAATATTATTTATAGCAGAAAATGGCACTGAGTCAATGATTTGATACTCTTTTATAACGTTACAACTTTAGAGAAAATCCTATGATGTCACTATGCTATTATTACACTTCTCTGACTAAAATTTTTCTAAGGTGACCTAGCTTCTATTATCTTCTAGACCTTCCTTATTTTTAGGACATTAAGGTGTAGAACTGGGTTAAATGCAACAAATGAACATCACACCCGCATTACAAGGTTCAAAATACTGCCCAAAAAAACAGTTTCAGTTTAGTTGATTTAAGTCTAAAAAACACTGAGTGATAATGTACCTACGGCAAATTTCAGTCTTGTTGTTTTAGGCAAAACAAAATTAATGATGCTATTAATCTTTGGTCAAGAAGAAAGGTATAACAGCCTCTTCGAAGCCTGATTTGAAGCTTGTTGTTTCGAAGAATGGCAGGTTTTTTTGCGTTTCTTAAGGTGGTCGCTTACTCTTTAAGGTCAGGAAAGAGAAATGTTGGAGGTAAATAGTTCATGTGAAACATATCAAATAGACTTTTTTTTCCCTTTCTATGAAAATTTTTAGAGCTCTTTAAAGTTGAACTTTCACTTTTACAACTTGAGAACAACAAAGGAGGCGTCTTCGAGTCGAAGTTTGAATTAATTACTGCTTTAAATCACTTTAGATTTCAAGGAACTCGTGCTAATTTGTATTTTCACTCATTGAGGTGATAGTATGTAGGGTTTTTGGTTCGTAAGATTGTTATAGAGGGAAAATTTATGTTTCTGATCGTTTGTGTTTTATTTAATAAAGGGTTTTACTTTGACCTTCGACAACTGTGTTCTTGTTATTGCTCATTGCCCAGCACTCGCTCACGTAAGTTTTCCCACCTAAACCGCGGCTACAGGGTGGCTGGCAAAAACTGTCAATTTTCTTAATGTTTCCGACAACAACACCGGCGTTTTTTGTCCTTTTAAACAACTGTGATTGAGATGTTTTGTGTCAAAACACCGCGAGAGCTGAGAAACAAAAACAGTCAACACTCGGCACTTGCTGCCAGTGACTGTTGGGGAAATGTCTCTGTTTTGGTTGGCACGTGGTTTTTCCAGTGATACAACTCTTTGTAAAAAACATATTGACAAAGTAAGCTGCTGTTTTCCTTTCTGCGGCCCTGAAAATGCCTGCAAGGATGCTCTTGTTCTATGCCCTCAGGGTAGTTTCGAAAACGAAGACCGAAGCACAAAGCACCCAAATCTCGAAAACGAAGCACCCAAAACTCGAAAACGAAGCACCCTATCTCAAAAACGAAGCACCCAAATCTCGAAAACGAAGCACCCTAGATCGAAAACGAAGAACCCAAAATCTCAAAAACGAAGCACCCAAAACTCGAAAACGAAGCACTCAAAACTCGAAAACGAAGACCCCTAAATTTCGAAAACGAAGCACCCAAAACTCGAAACCTCTGTAGGTTTAATAAGTGCAACTTTACGTCTAATATGACGCAATCCGAATCAGGTGGAGGCAGCGGATGCGTCCGCACCTCTAAAGGTCCACAAAATCCATCCCAAGGTTTTATAACCAACTGTTTCACTGACCGTTTCTTTGTAGGATATCCTGTATTAATTTTATTATTAGTCTCGCTATACTTGATACATCTTACCTTAATATACATTTTTTCGGTACACATACATGTTTATGTAGACTTCAAAACTGTCCGTCAGCAGATTTTGGCGTATTCAAGTGCGCGTGAGCAGTAACACAAATGGTCTGAAACGAGGCTGAAAACGGAGTGTGAGGCTCGCGCGTATTACTCTTACGCCACGCTTTACCGACTTCTTTACTGATTTTAAGAAAAAAAAAAACGATTGTTTTGCAGTCTTACATATTGGGTATCTATGACACTGCGTGATCAGATCAGATCAGATCCAGGCAGAATTTGTTCTAGGGTAATAGCCTGGGACCAGGCTCTATGGTGGGGAACAGGAGAATTCGATTCGTTATCGTGCTTGATTCCTGCTGTATAAGCATTGGTCTCGTGTTTATAAAGGACAGACCGGTTTCGAGTTTTTGGGTGCTTCGTTTTCGATCTAGGGTGCTTCGTTTTCGAGATTTAGGGGTCTTCGTTTTCGAGTTTTGGGTGCTTTGTTTTCGAGATAGAGTGCTTCGTTTTCGATTTAGGGTGCTTCGTTTTCGAGTTTTGGGTGCTTCGTGCTTCGGTCTTCGTTTTCAAGTGCTTCGTTTTCGAAACTACCATGCCCTCAGCGCCTTTTTTCGGCTTTTGACGAGACCAAAACAGTTCATCACACTGGAACAATGATATGCGAGGGTCACTTAGAATTAGCTGACAAAGATGTCAGAATTTGTCAAATTGACGAATACATTTCACCAACAAAGGTGGGTGTGAGGTTAAAATATTATTTCACTTTCAAAACACAGTGTGTATGGTTTGGTATTTTTCTACCTGTCACAAACCCTATACCCTATTCTTTATTTGCGCCCTAGAACGGACACAAGGAAAGAAGCACTTTCTAACAGTTTTGCAGAATTAGTTAACCAGGTAGAAACCCTCAGGGATCAAAAGCAAAACCTGGAAATAAAGCAGAAAGAAATTGAAAACCATAATAAAAACCTCCAAAAGAAACTTGAAGGTGGGTGCATGTAGTATGACTGGATATTACTTTTCAACACTTTTCAACTCCCCCCCCCACATCCACATAGAAGTCCACTTAATTAACTTAAGCATGACTGGACACTAAAGGCTTTTTACAGCTCAAATGAGTTTTTAAAGGTGTAAACAAGAAATATGGCAGTTCATAATTAACATTCTTGATATAACACTACCCATATATGTTTCTCGGGTAGAAAACATCCTCTTATGCCCTAGATTATTCCCCCCCCCCAAATTTATTATCCTCTAGTACTAAAAGGTATTATTAGTTGGTTTGACAGTTACAATATGTGATGCTGTAACAGGGGGAGTGCAACCAGCAATCAACTCACATTTTTTTTAACCAGTGCAAAAAAAAAATTGATAAATAAAAATAACAGATTGCATTCAGGTTCCAAAACAATAGCTTCATTGACTTGCAAATTAAATTTTGAAAAGTGTAATATGTTTTTGATCTGTGCCCAGGAAAAACCAATTGACACTAATAAATTTCTCACTCTCTAAAATACAATGTAGTTGGTGTCCATGGTTCCTTTTAATGTAATAACTATACAATTAACGTCACTGCAAACTGCATCCACCTATTGGCTGACTATAATAACTTTAAACAGATATCTTGGTCAGTATTAAAGCTGTGTAGCCTAGCAACCAAGGTTGCTAATATCGCTATTATTTCAACAGAAGTTTTACAGCATAACAAAAACTTGCTGGAAAAACAAAGTCAGCAGCATGAATTAAATAAGGATTTGAGGGAAGAGAACATCATGCTTTCCAAGAAAGTACAAGGTAAACCCTGTATAAAGGCAACAAGTTTTACCTTTTTTTTGTGCACTTATGCATCCTTACAGTCTGCTTAACCAAGATATCACTTTGACAGGGATAAAACAAATATTCCAAAAACTAAGCTAAATGTTTTCATATTCCTGATTAAGCTTGAGGTAGAGGGAAAAATGTGTTTGTTCCAAGAGAACAACAAATCACTAGCACACAGTTCTCTTAACTTTGACCGTGTCCTGATTCATATCACATTCATTTTGTTTCATACAAAGAAGGTATTTTTAGTTAGCACAACTTTGAGGAACCAATTATAAATAAATTAATTTAGAGTGTAAATTGTGGGCATTTTCACCCCTGACTACAAAACCATAACTTTTACTCTTATAAATATTTCTCTCTGCTAAAGGAGACACAACATTCAGCACTCTTGTTCACCAATTTCACAAGTCTTTGGTTACACATTATGCAAAGGGGGAAAGAACTTGTATGATCCAGACGAAATGGAGAAATTCTGTGACGTTCATGCTCCAGGCCTGTTTGAAGACATCTTCCAGGCTATATTGAATGATGACAAACAACCCCCCTCCATTAAGAGATGCAATCTCCAGCGGATAAGAGTAGTTTCTCTTCTGCATAACCTCAGCTTTTTCAGAAATCAGGTATGGTCCCCATTTCGTACGAACAAAAATGATGTTAAAACTACTTACATGCACCATAATAGAATTAAACCACATTAAAGGATAAGGGAGAAGACGCCAACTCATATGTACAACACACTATTTTTTCCTTCTTTCTTCAAGAGAAATAATCTTTTAAAAAAAGAAAAATAAGAAATCTGTCTCTGGTGATAACAAAATACAAATAAAACTTTGAAAGTATATTGAAAGTAGACTTGTTACATGTGAACAACCATCCACACACTCAGAGATTATTTGTCATGGAAAAAAATGATAGGATCTTGAAAAAATTAATCATATTTATCTAATGATGTTTCATTGGCAGAAAAACTGTCCAATGCAAAAAGCGAGTGGTCTTCAACTTAAATTAAGTGGAGCAAGTTACTCCTCACTGATGTCTGGAATGGTGCTTGGATACAGTTGCCATCCTCACTCTATAAACAATTATGAGAAAGCTTTGGCCACAACAAACAAAGAAGAAGTGAGAAAAAAAGTGAAAATTGCAATGAAGGTATAATAAGAAAGACCTTAAAAAATAATCTTCCATGGTCAATAACAGATTAATAAGAAAATATCCTTTTACATTTTCGGTCCAAGGTAATGAATCTAAAAATACACTTCACCTGTGCCTTGTCTTGAATGGCTCATAAAGCCTTATTGTGACTGGACAGCAGGGGCCTTTTGTATGCCTCTCCCTCAACCAGTCCAGCATTCAACTACAAAAAGATACCTACTACTGAAAACAAAAAGTTGTTGGGATACTAAGAGGCAACTACCACCCTTGGTAACTTGAGAATGGGATTTATTTTGAGGAAGGGAAACACATTATCAGAGACACACTTATCATATCATGACCAAAAAACAATCTCAGACATAAGATTTCCAGCTACATTTTTCTCTCTAAATAGTTAAGAAGGCATTGGTAAGCAGTCTTTTTTGAACAATGTCAAAGACCATAAATTATACATATACAATGCTGTAATATTTGCAACTGCATCAAGAGATCTTAGTCAGAAACTTTTTTCAAAGGAAGAAAAATTCATCCTACGCATTGAAGATGACATCCACTTCATACATGCACAAAGGAAGCCAACGAGCTCAGTAACAAGTACATCATGGCGCATGTGCACAGTGTTAGCAGACATCCATTGTAACATCCACGCTGTGCCTCAAAATGATGACATTAAATTAAACCACCGGTCACCAAGAGTGGTGATGCCAGATGGAGCAATCAGAGAGTGCCAGGGAGGAATTGATATTGACCACCTCTAGGGATATTTTCGCGTTGAACTGCCCAAATATTTTTCCTCCAGCTTCCTGTCTTCACTACCTGTTGAATACATACAAGTCAATTTTTCAAATATCCAGAACAGCTTTCAGAATCTCAGGTACACTTAATAAAGCCTTCTAAACTCCTATTTTAAATCTTCACAGTACACACTCAGCTAGTGCCTCCAATAAATTTTTAATACAGCCAAACCCATATATAACAGCCCTGTATATAGTGGTCACCCTGTATATTACGGTCACAAGACAACTTCCTAAAATTTTCAGTTGTCTTTTCTGCAAAGATTAGCTGTATATAGCAGTCACCCTGTATATAACGGTCACTGGACAACTTCCCAAAATTTTCAATTGACTTATATTATCTGCAAAGTTGACCTGTATATAACAGTCACCTTGCCATTTCCTTAGGGTGACTGTTGAACACAGGGGTGACTGTAGAATAGTTGAAAAATTTCTGAAAACAAAAGAAACTGAACTTTTTAATACTGTTACATTTTCAAAATAAAATCTTTAAGCTTTTGATGGTTAGCAAGTACATGCAAGTAGAATAAAAAATTATTCAAATCAAGCTATACAATAAAAGTAGTAACAACATTTTATTCACTTGCTCTCAATAACTTGCTTTCAATTACCAAGGGTGTATTGGGATGCAGAGAGGCATGAAATAGAAAGTTTAAGAACGTCATGGTCGCTTGATGAGTTCCAGCAGTCTCTTCACAGCAAGAATGATTATGCAGCAGCCCTTGAACACACACTAGGAGTGTGTCCTGAGCTTGAGGAATACGTGAAAGAATTCCAACTGGTTGTGACTGGTGACTACCCAACCTGGAAATACAATAAAAAGCTAGTTGCAGAGGTAGCTACTTGGATGTATAAAAAAAAAAAAAAAAGCAAAGAGCAAAATAAAACAACTGCACTAAAAAGATGAAAGGGGGAACAAAACATTAGTCTGATGAATAAAAAAAATAATCTGTATTAAAGGCCCATGTTCACCCAAACGGCTTTGCGCGCCTGGGTTTTTGTTTTGAAACGCTTCTCTTGTCAAATGCAGTGTTTTGATTGGCTGACACGTTTGCGGGGTTTTCACTTCTTTCACGCTTGGCCGAAGGCTGTAAGAAACAGTAAGACTAATTCCAAGCAAGACTAATTCTTTTCAAAATGGAGGAAACTATGTCATTAGATGTCACCGGAGAAAGCAGTTTAGGGTGTCAAATTGTAGTGAATGCTTATGGATCCATAGTTGAACACGATGAAGACGATGAAGGTCATGTAAGGACCGAAACGTCTGAGCACGAGGTGAGATTTTTTTGAATTCGAGGTCTGATTTGACTGTGAAATTTTTCGATTTCCCAATCTAATCTTTTGTGTAATTTCTTAGGAAGCTCAGGCCATAAAATGCAACTGCAAAGGAATGTGTTCTGGAAAGAATGGGCGAGGAAGTTGTTTTTGTAAAGCTTCAAATCGGCACTGCGGACCATCTTGTGGCTGTAATCCTACGAACTGTCGCAACAAGGTATTGAACGGTTCCTCTAGGTTTTTTGGCTACTTTGTGACTAAATTAACCTTTTTGATTTATTAGTCTTCAGATGGTAATGTTCAGCGAAGAGGAAACCGTGTGCAAGCTGCCGATTCACATGAAAGAGTGAGAGAGGCCGATGGCGAGGTGCAATTTCAGAACGATCTCCAGACAACCGTGTCCGACATCAAGGTATGTTTTATTATAATTTACAGCCAGTCATAAATAGCAGCGCAATTATTCGTTGTCGGACAAGCAAACGTCAAAACAAACCCCTACAATGTAATAAAATGAACCCTGAATTTTAATAGCTAACCCCTAAATAACTCGCTCATTATTATTCTAGTATTTTCCTCATCGTACTTTCCTATCTACCACAGACATTTGTTACTTCCCTGGATGACAGTCAGAAGGACCAGTTCCTGACTGAGTTGCTTTGTATGGGTCGAGGTAGCCTGGACTTTGCTAAAAACTTACTTAGTGCTGCTGGAAACCCACCTTCACCTCCAGGAAATGCAGTCCTTCAGTGGTGCAAATGTCGTCGTTGTTGCCCCATGGAGACTGACATGGAAAATGTATGTTGTAAAAGGGTCAACTGCATAACACAGTTGAACATGTTTTCTAATATTTGTTTGGATAGGGACGTTCTTGAAGTTTGTATAAAAGCCAGATGTGATTTTCGTTCGGATGAATTTGATTTTACCATGGAAAGTTTCCGCAAAGCTGGGTACAGGCAGTACATTATGAGGAGATTTGGAAAGCTAGGGCGTGGGAACAGGAGAGTAGTGCCTTCATGTGTTGTACTGGCCATACGACATGCGTTTCCTTCTGCAGATAGGCGATACATGGGATTCAGGAGCAGTTAGTTCTCTTTTACTTTTACTGTATTTTTGTTTTTGTTGGATCAAGACATTTTGATAGCCCTGATCCCAATGTATTAGCTGTTTGTAAAATAAACTACTGTCTCCCACAAATAAATAAAGTATGGTAGAGACCTGTATTTCTTTGATGTTCTCTTTTTAGATTTGTTTTTACCCTTTTCAATAATACGAGCTGATGTCCATAAGCAAATATTTTTTAGACTCCTACATAATATCCAGAGATAATATACTAAACACCCATTCAATTTAATTGGGACTCGTTCAATATAATTGGGACTAATTGCTGTTAGCTGTTATTGCCTGTTATCAGCCATTAGAGCCAATCAGGATCAAGATTATAGTTGGCTAAGAGCTAGTCTAATGTTATCAGATAACAAACCCATTAGATCCCATGGCAAGCTTGTTAGTGAATAACGGAATAACAGCTAATAACAGCTAATAATACTTCACCCATTATACCCAATCACAAGTTTGTTAGAGAATAACGGGATAATATGCTACATTCCACAAGTGTGAATTTGACCCGTGAGGTAAAAATCTATTTCATGACAAGTCAGTGCATCATTCTCGAGTACATACTAAAAGGTTGAACACATATATGCACATTTGATCCATTAGCTGCCTTGCACTCATCTAAAACTCTTTTTGGTTTATTTATCATGTTTTTGAAAAAAAAAAAAAATTACCGTTTTCAAATAACAGATAGGCTATTTAACCCAGCACCTACGAAACAGTGGAATGTTGAAGAATAGAACAAGAAAATCAGAAAATTACTTTATGATCTTTGAAGAAGCGTAGCTCATAAGAAGCATGCAACTATCCAACGATCTCTCGATAATAGGTCAGTGATACAATAGTTGTGAATAGGAAACAGAACAAATCAACACTGCCCAGAGGAAGTTTATCAGTTATCAAGTGACAATTGCTGACATTCCAGCCCATTTTTGCACGCAAATTTCTTAGACAGTACACTAACACATTTATTTTCTTAAAAGTTAAAACGATCTTTACACTTCCCTTTATTTCACTTTGATTTAACGATGAAATCTGTTTAGAATAAGGGAACGCGTCCCAATATCGGCATCGGGTCACACCGATGCCGATCAATTGGGCACCGATTTTTTCCGATTACGTTGAATGTCGGAATCGGCAACGGGTCTCAAGTCTTTATCGGGCCAATTAACAAAGGTCATCAAAAATATCTGGCAGCTCAAATAACCCGTCACAAAAGGAAAAGCAAAATCGTGAATGTTGTTTCTCGACGCTTATATCTCAGAAAAAGTTGGCAGGTATAGCTTCTCGATGTACAAACACGTTAAATTTCCAATTTAAATGTTGTAGACCAGCAGATAAAGTGTTTCTTCTTATTATTAGCATTATCTTTCTTATAAATGTGTCTTGTTTGAACCGAAATTTAACGTCACAGTTTCGAACATTTATTTGTATTTACCTATGACAGAGTATGCACAGAAAATATTAAATTTGTGTATCAAAATGGGCACGAGAAAGAAACAGCAGGTCATTCAACAACGCTGAAGAGCATCTTTTGAGTGAAAGACGGCGCAATGTACATTGCAAGTGTACGATCTCAAACAAACCGGAACCCAAAACGCATGATAAAAGAAATCTTTAAACGAATAACCAGTTTAGGACTTTAAGCGAAAAAAAACAAAGAAGTCAGAACATCCACGACCAAAATGCAAATGTTGTTACCATGTTGTGTACTTTAACTGCTTAAATTGCCACAGGAGAGAAGAGGACATCATCTGAGAATCAGGCTGCAAGTTGTTTATTGGTTGCATATGAACTCAAAAAAGTGACTGATGGAGGCGCTCAACTGGTTTTCTCTTTCTCGATTCTCTTTCCGCTATTAAATGGAGTCAAACTTACCGGATGTAAGCACAGTTTGCTTTAGTTGAACACTCCGGTAAAAAAGGTTCTGCTTTTTGTCAAAAAGTCAGCCACCTTGAGTCAAGCGCAAATTTTCCTAAGCGCTGAGAATGGAAAGCAATTTCGCGTGGCACCATGCTCAAGCTCACAGAACAGCTAAGTCGCCAAGCCATTCTCTCTTTGTATGAAACTTCGTTCCGTGTTTTCCGTGACTCCTGAGTGTGGGAATCTTTCAGTTCGTTTTGCTAATTCCCTGGAGACAATATGAGGCCGCAATCTAATTGGTCGGTATTTTTTGCCGCAGATCGCATTGCACCTTGCGTTTGGGATCGTTGAATAAAAGTCGCAAATTTTCGTAAAAGTTTATCCCGTGGTTCTATATTATCCATGGGTTTGCTCTCGCTCCGCTCGCTAGGAAACCCGTTGAGGTCTACTTGTAACAAGTCTATGCATCCAGTTGTTTTTCGAGAAAGTGAGTTATGTTTTTGGATTGCATTGTTAGAAAGTATCGAGTAACGAACACACTATTCAGTATGGTGTTTTGTTTGCTATGTATCAACGAAGAACAGTGGTGTTTTGCGTCGTAATATTTAACTCCTTTTAATTTTCATAGAATAAATTTTATGGAGCAGCGTGGTGTCTGCGATCGACTGAAGGAAATACCTCTGCAAAACGTCGAAAATCACGTGTAGGCACGCATCAAATCAACAAACTAGAAACACAACATGGAACGTACAATATTGTTATTTGTTATGGAGTAGGAAAAAGGTACAGTCGATACAAATTACTTTGGAGTGAAACGACTCTTTTGGTTTCGTGACACGCTTCATTTTATGTATCAGATAAAACAATACGACGATGACACTTATGAACATCGGAATGTCAACTGGCTCCGATTGAATCGGCAAAGTTTTTATCGTAATCGGAAACTGCAACTGGTGCCTACAGATCGGTTGCGAGCAATCGGAAAATTAATCGGGTCCGTTTCCCATGATCGGGTTCCCTACCGATATTTGGACGCGCTCCCTAAAAAGAAAGGCAAACTTGATGTCACCTAAGGAAAAAGCGCCGTTTCCGTTTTTCATTTTGCACTGAGCATCACTTTTTAAAGACATATTTATACGTAAAATGTATTAACTTTTATTCAGAAAAATTTTGAAAGGCCAGAAAGGTTTTACTCTGACACGTTTTGAGAAACCTTTTGTTTGACCATTATTCGGTGATCGATCAGATTTAAAGAGCACAAAATTTTTCGCGCCCTAAAAAGTTGTTAGAAGAAAGTAGCGAGTATAAGTTATTTAGTCACACGGCGGCGGGACTTGACGGAACGCAAAGAGAGCGTTACAATCTAATGGCATACGAGCGACTGCAGGCATCTCATGACATGTCGACTTTGAGATAACTATCAACGGCTTTGAATTCTCCATGTGTGAGAAAACAAAAAGTATGCAGACAGGACCAAAGCGGGAATATGTTATGGCGATAATGGCCGATAATCAAGGCACCATCAATTGTGATGAATGGTGAACAAATCTACTCTTTTTGCTGAACATTTTCTGACAGAGAAACGGAATTTTTCAGTGGCCTCAAAAACAGGAGTGGGATAAAGTAGCGCCAGAATTCATCATTCTGTCGCAATGTAGAGGTCATTGACGATAGTAAGAGTGTGCAAGTGAAAAACTTGACATCAATAAAAAGTAAATTTCGCGCTTTTTGTCGCAAATATTTTGGCGAAGAAAGCACGTAAGTGAGGCTAAGACGTGTATGTATTCCCTGTATTTGGAGTATTTTTGGCGTTTTCTTGTGCATGTCTCGGAACTGAAGAAGACGCATAGGGCCGGTTAAAAATGAGCCGGTGTTGTAAGTGGCTGAATCTGTCCAGCCGGAATACGTATGAAATTGTTTTTACCATAGTTAAAGTTAAGCATGCACACTTATTTATAGGATTGTCGAGATTCATCGTGGTTGTAACCCGAGACAGTTGTACCTCCGATTTATGATTTTGTTAGCCCAGCATAGCATTATTTGAAAGACTCTGCAAAATATGTTGGCGCTTCAATTTTTACCCTTGGTTTATTGAAGTGTTTTTTCTTTTGTTTGTGGGTATGGCAATCTGACAATCATTTTTGTTGCAAGTTTTTAGAAAATTTTAAGGTGCTTAAATCGCAAAGTGGACCTAGAACAATTATGAATAAT
Source organism: Porites lutea (assembly GCF_958299795.1). Classification (NCBI taxonomy): domain Eukaryota; kingdom Metazoa; phylum Cnidaria; class Anthozoa; order Scleractinia; family Poritidae; genus Porites; species Porites lutea. The sequence continues at coordinate 22,180,996 of NC_133203.1, forward strand.
GCTTTTTGTACCTATATTAGTTTACACACTGATTCACGATAAATCACGGTTTTACTTCCATTAGAATGCTTAATGACTACACGTTTTAATCAATGTGATCTATCGTAGCATATTTCACCCGAATAAAACATTTGATATGAAAAGTTGTTAAAATTCGCGATTGCGGGAGAACAGAGATAAGACGAAAAATGTTGCCCGCTCGACATTTCAAGCCTGAGTCACGGTTTTCTTATTGTCAGCAAATTCCATGCTCGGAAATAATATGTAGTATACTTTAAATCATGCTTACTTGAATAAAACAATGTATATACAAAATTGATTAAATGCAAGAGTACGGGAATATCAAATAGTGAAGAGAGTACAGCCGGAAAATGTTGATTAGCCCGTTGTCAAAGTTAACGAGAGCAGAAAGGGCTATTGTGTGCGTACCCACTCTCCCACGTAAGCCGTCC
>NC_133203.1:22198947-22226447 GCF_958299795.1 Porites lutea
TGTTCCAGTGATTTTATTACCTCTGCAAAATGCGTCCCTGATGGATGAAAATCCCCAATGAAGCAAAATTTTCGTATGTCTCCTGTACGAGGCAAAGATCAAATGATTGACCTGAATTTGTGTTTGTTGGATGTCTTGTTAGGGGGATTTCTGGGCTGTTCTTGTGGCTCCTTTTAAATGAGGCTTGTTTCTTTTACTCTTTGTTGTGCTTTACAAAAGGAGGAGTTTTATTTTATTTCAGTGAACTGTAATACAGAGGAGCTCATGACTTATCAAAAGATGAGTCCCATGGCTCACCATATCTATTTGTTAAAATCCACTGTTGTTCTAAGTCATAAACTGCAGACAAACTTGAAACATTCAAAATAGTCTTTCAATAAAGAGTAATGGCCAATTTTCCTTTCAACAGGCTTATTGGTACCAGTTTCCACAGAAAACAAAGGTCTGGGGGGGGCCATAAAGGTCATGCTCGCATGTACTGGCTGTGGGCAAAGAATCCATTATGCAAGCAGCGTGGTTTGCCTCACGGAACGAAGAAGAAACTGTGTGTCACTTGCCTTAGGTCTGTGCTTCCTCATCTGAGGGCATGGTTACCCTTCCTATCACAAAATTCTCAAGTTAGGTTTGGGAATTCACACCCTTTCTCATGTTAGTTTTTATAATATGGTTAAATTGGCTCATCCGTGTGTGAAATCTGTTTTGGATGGGATTTGTTCAATGGGCAAAAGTGAAATGAAAGACAAACCCCACTCAGAGCTTGGCAGCTGGAAGAAAGCTGTGACCACTTCTGATGGCTGCTGGCTTATTAGAGGACTTCATAGCCAATGTTGTACTTTTGTCGTTATTAATTTCTTAACTGGGTGTACGTTATATTATGGTCATTCTGTTATGAGGGGCTCAAACAACATATATGATTCAGATCTCTGGAAGGGTACTTCAAAGGCAGTCGAGGGTCATCTAGCTGAGGTCTGTTTCACTAAAGCTAAAGAGGAGGGTATGGTGGTTGCCATAAATTGGCAAGATGCTGACTCCTTGTCAGCAAAATCATTTCGCTTTGTGTTCCCTGACAACTCCCTTAGCCGTGTCATGCTTTGTGGAGGTCATGTAGGTCGTGCACATGGCAACAACCTTAAGGAATATAAGGAGAAAAAGTCTGTGGATTTGTCTGTTGTGGCCACTCACCAGAAGGATTGTCCTGAGCTAGGAAGAGCAAAATGTGAGTGTGCTGGCAAGCGAGCCCACTCGAAAACCTGTGGTTGTATGTCAGATGAATTTCTGGCTAGAGTTAAAAGCAACCACTTTTCAGCACTGAATCAGGCTGGGAATGACCCAGAGGAATATGCCAATCGTATGCATATCCTGGGGAAATATCATTCCCGTGACTTTCATGAGTGGATTGGAGATGATGGCAAAACACACAGATGTCCTTGGCACCCCCGACATGTTTGCTCTTGTGGCAAATGTGACAAACAGGATAGTGTAGACCGTGCAGATAGTGGAACAGGAAGGCAGGTAGATCCGGAGGAGGGTAGGGAAGATAGTGAAGATGGCAGCAAGGTAGCGAGGATAGTGAAGATGGTGAAGACAGTGATGGGGAATACAATACTAATTACAGTTGTGAGGGTAAGCCCTATAAGGTCAGGGGGAGGGCACTTACATGTGAACTCCACAGCCTTCTCTACAAGATTGAGTGCAATCGGATTGCAGAGAAGGCAACGGAGGTCGTACATTCAGTAATGGGGAAGGGCCATTCCAATTTACCCGAAAGTAAATTTAGTGTCCTCACAAAGTTCAGACCTAAGGACACGAACCTCCACCAAATTTATTATGAAGTATCAACAAATATGGGCCTTTGTCAGAGTAACATGACGTACCTTATAAAGCGCAAAGGCAATACTTATCACTGAGTTTTGAAATTATTTGGAAAGATGGGATTGCCTACTGTGGACGGCATTGAGGCAGTGACTGCAAAAGAAAATGAAGAAAGGATGAGGAGACTGGAAAATCAGAAAACAGACAGGGCCAAGCAGAAGAGAGTGGCCTTTAAACAAAAGCGTCAGCAAGAACAAAAGAAGAGGTACAGTACTTGATTGAGTTGCTAGGCTATCATGTTCATTATATTGGCAATGAAAATGGTTCATTTATTGCACTGGCTATGCTTTGGGTGAGTTTTGTTCATTTGGCTGTGGATTATACACTGCTCGATAACATTATTGATAATGATATAGCTGTAAGATGTAGAACATTAATGTTTTAATCAATCATCCCTGTCACTTGAAATCCGGAGTACCACTGTTGAGGCCTCAAATGTAATAAATGACGCTAAATGTAATAAAGGTCCTAAGTGTAATAACTTTTGGCCCTAAATGTAATAAAGCTCCTAAGTGTAATAACTTTTGGCCCCAAAATGTAGTGAAGGGTCTAATTATATGTGTAATCGGTTTTAGCCCTAAATATAATAGAAGTCTTAACAGTATACATGTATGTAATATAACAGCCCCAAGCTTGATAAAGTCCATGACTGAAACATGCGACGATATTAATGTTATAGCCAGCTGGTGATTCACTTTGTTCGCCCTATTGTAGTCTTCATAGATATTCATTAACTTAGAAAGCGGCTAGAGCGCTGAAGAAGTAGGAGAAACACTTAACTACGTCTCGATCGTGTTTCCTACTACATCCCTACATCGTGAAACGCGAGTTATAAACAAATGGAATCTACACAAAAGTTTTCAAAATACAGTAGTTATTTAGTAATTGAAGGAAGTATTAATGTTCATTAGAAACAATCGTGGTAAATTGACTACTTTTGCCTAATGTATGGGGTTTTTAATGTTGCGCCAAAAAGAGAAATGTTTTTTTTTACCATTTTGCAAAAGAGTATGTCGGTCGGTCCATACAGAATGCTGTGAACACGAAGTTATATATAAACAGCAAGATATTAAGGGCAGTATATCTTTATAGTTTTTCTGACTTCCCGACTTTGATTTTAATTTCTACCAGGAGTACTTCTTGAAGTGAATTTTTATGCTAACTTTTTTTCCAGGATTTCACCACATGAATGAAATGACATTTTCAAATAGCAGCTGGCTTTCCTGTTTTTCTAGCGAGTATATAAGGAACTCTTCTTTGAAGACCCAAAATCTTTTTTTTAGAGCTTAGAAGAAGAAGAAGAAGAAGAAGAGGAGAAGAACAAAATGATGATTGTGATTATGATGATAAAGGTGGTCCAACCACTCAGTCAACTTCCAAATGAAATACTCGACAAAATAATAGACTTCGCATTAACTGGAACTGACATAAGTATAATTAGCAGCTATAATTCCCTTTGCCAGCTTGGTGAACCCTTTAAAGAACTCTCAATGCGTTATATTCGTTGGCTACCACGAATAAGCTACAACAATCGCAACACTGCGCTAAGTGGCTGTTTCAGCTTGCGCAAGTTGTGCAAAGAATTTGGCCCATACAGAGACAATGCAGAGATATAATAGCCAGCCCCAGATGGATAAAGGCGTGGGTTGAGCTGTTGTTTGCTGGGGTTGGAACTTGGTTTTATGTTACCAATGTATGGTGGAAAGGACGAGGGAGCAATTAAAGTACACTTACTTGCACCTATTTGTTAACAGACAAAGTAAAAACAGTTTCGCTGATTTGTGTTATTGACTCAGATTAGAAATGATGGTGGCACTACAGGCTGCAATTTTGCATTTAGGCCTCTGCCTATGAAGCAGATTTTTTGTAGTTCAATCCAACGGATGAAGTTACAGTTTCTTGAGAAAATTTGCTATAATAAACGAGGCTCTTTTGTTTTGTTACATAAGTTTTAAGATACGTCAGTCCTTTTTTGACAATAAGGAGTTCTTAAAAAAAAATTGCTTCATATCATGGACCTCTGTTTTCAAGTTGTCGTTAAAGAAGTATTATTGATAACAATGCTAACTATTCAACCTATTTACAATTAATCACTATTCGGTCAAAGGACTATTTACAATTCACTTCGATTAAACATTCTTTGTGATAATGATATCAATAACTGAATAATAAGTTGTTTCTCAAATGGCTATATAGGGGATCAGACACATTCTGGCACTCAGTTAACCTGTAATAAGGCTAAAAGCAAACGCTATGAATCGTCTTATGACATAAAGCATATAAAAAGCTGAATGAATTACACTTGGGACCTTTATTACATTTAGGGCCAAAAGTTATTACACTTAGGACCTTCATTACATTTAGGGTCAAAAGTTGTTACACTTAGGACCTTTATTACATTTAGGGTCATTTATTACATTTGAGGCCTCAACACCCCCCTTCCCCCCACCCTGGGGGTCAGTTGTGGTAATTTTCTTAAACATTACTTTTTTCCTTACAAAGAATTTGATTCTTTTTCTCTCTTTTGTTGTTGTCTTTTATCAGGCATCAATTTACTACGCGTCAAAGAATTGTCCACACCTATGGAAATGAGGATGATGGGGATGATCTGGATGAAGATGTGGCCTTGGCAGCGGTATTACAGAACACTCGTGGAACTGAAGTCAATGCGACAGCTGGGCCATCTAGGGCCAATTCCAAAATGAGCGTGTGTGGAGGAACTGATTATCTCCGTAGATCAGCATGTTATGCCCATTAAATAAGAGGCATTCAAAGTGACACTTTAATTATTTTGGGAAAAAGTAAATGAGGTACAATATTTTTATCAGTGCAGCCCAGTAGGCTTTGGGTGAAGTATTTTAATAAGGTGATCTTTTCAGTATTGTTGTTGATACTCACGAAGGAAAAGTCCACAATAGCTTGATTTTGAATGGAAAGTGGTAATTTATTGTTACCATGAATAGAGTTTGAATCACTGTTTCTAGGAGCATATATTAAATTGTCTTTCACCATGTCTTTCACCATGTTTGTTAAAAAAATTAGTGTTTTCATTCTACCAGGAAGCACACATGAGTTTCTTTTTAGAATTTCAGTCGAGCTTATTAAAAGCCTGAATCCAGTTCTGAAAATTTTTACAACACGTGCTTGCTGATGAAAAATTCCTTGCACAGTTGAAACATAACACCTATAGCTATCCTCGTGTATTTACTTTTGTGTGTATGTTTCGTCAAGAAGAAACTTTGCTTCAATAATGAATGAAATTCACAATACCAAGCAGAAGCAAACCAGACAATTTGGTTTTGAGGGTACTTACTGCCAGGAACGTGAACATTTCCCAGTATATAAACGCTTGAAGGTCTTTATCCGGTGCATCGTCCGGTTTGCCCGATAGAGACCTCACATTTGCCAAAAGCTTTCTTCGCCGAACGGGTAATTCAAGGCTGAAAGAAAGAAGAAGTGATGGTCAATAAGAATATTTAAAATGTGTAGAATCAGATGATCGACAGTAAATAATTCAACCAAACAAATCTTACCCGCAGTTTAACGCGTAGAGGTTCCTCACCTCGGAGGAAAAGGGCAAATGAAAATAAAGTCAAAATCCAAAGCCACAATCCGCACATTCCCTTAAAAGAATAAAAACAAGCAACAACTTGTTATTAAGGTTAACTCAAGCAAATAAACAAACCCAGGAGACAGAATTAAAAAGGCATCTCTCTTTTTATACAACTGGAATTACCATCTATTTTACAGCTGTTTAAAAAAGAGGAAAACTATCTACATATTGTTTATTCTAATAAATTACGTAGTTCTCTGTAGTTCAGTTCCCTCTCAAAACCCCATTATATAATGGAGCTATATAGCTCCATACTTTTCATATAAAATGTTATGGCACGATAGAACCACTCAGAATGTCTACTGAGTGACCCTCGCTGGTGTGGGTACGGATATTTTCTAGCACAATACTTATATATACACCTATTTCAATTAAGGTTGCTCCCGTGAACCATGTTTCATAGCCTGCAGTGCACTATGGCAAACCCTTTTGTAGCGGGAAGTTTAGTCTTGTTCACATTCATTGAAATAATGGAGACCATTTTTGAAAAGACGTTAAAGAGAGCTTTCAAGTCAAATGGCTGCTAAAATTCTTAAGCATGTGTGAGCTGAAGAATTTCATTTTAAAAATCTAACAGTAAGAAATTAGAAGCCTCTTCTTTCAACAACATTAAATGAATAGGGTTTTACCGCCAGACTAAGCTGCGTTTTCTCATGGGCCAGAAAGCTGGTTATTTCAATAAAACAAATCAACTGGCCTATTCTTTTTTCTATTTAGTGTTTAAAAAAATGGCCTCTAAAATAGATATTTGCGTAACGTTAAGTTATTTATTGTAGTTCATGAACAAACACCTTGAATTTCATTTTTATTTAACTCCATCGAAAATGCCCACGTGCACGAGCCAAGCAAACTCGTTGAAAATTTGCAGCATTTGCATATTTCCACAGAGAAAAACCTAACCTCAAATCACTGTATAAATTAAAAAGCCTAGAATTCAGTGTTTTGTAACACATTGTCTTAGATAACGTTCTGCTGACATAGCATAGAAGCGTCAGCAGCATTTGCTTTCTAGGTTTCTAGGTTTCTAGGCTCGTTGCGGGTACAAAACTTCCGATTCTTGCTAGACTTGCTACAGTAATGCACCCGCTGGCTATGAAACATGGATCATGCATCATTCTTCTCTGAAGCAACCTTCATTGAAATAGGTGTATATGACAGTCACTATATATACATATGCAGAATTATTATATACACATTCTCAAATTCAAAATAAATACCTCAATTATCTTTAAGCAGTATTCGCGCATTTTCAACAACTGATGAGGGTAAATGGAGGGGCCTTTTTAGGCTCGTATGCCACCCTCCCTTGACATGCATCTTTTCTTGTTAGCCGCGATGACCTCCTCACAAGCTGCTTTATGGTCTGTTTTACGGCTAAAAAGTCAAGAACAGTGAGCAGGTTGGATGGATAGTTGGTTAGATGGACTGTGATAACTTTTGTTAACCCTTACACACCTGCGTAGGCTCCATTTTTGGAAAATTACACTTTATGTTGCTTATTTGAAGTTGTTTATTGGATTATTCAATTGCAATCAGTTTTTTGCCATTTTGGACTGACTTTTTGGCAATATTTACTTGCTGTGCTAATGATAACCTTTAAAAATGGCGTCAGTCATGAATGGGGTTGATCGACCTATATTTAAAGCACCGGATATGTCTACTTTCTGAATATGTCCGATTATAGCTACTTTTACCTCAAAGGGAACTTTTGATATGTTATTTAGTGTTTGTATGTCAAAACTGATGCAATTGTTTAGATTTGCACTAATGTGCGTGGGTGTCTGTAAATAAAAGGAAGACTGTTTAATAAATGTGCATATCCTGCAATTATGTATTAATTAACTTCCGCTGACAGGGTATAAATCACAGGTCAACTTCAACGTTATTTAAATTTGGAAAAATAACAAAAGATACGTCATTGGGACTGGCTTGGAGTTAGTGAGGCTATTTGAGGCAGGCCAGGCTACATAATTTACTACAAACTACACAAATACAAAGAAATTAGACGTTGTATAAGTATATAAATTTCACATTAAATAGATACTATTCTACTTAAATGCAAGGACAATATTAAAGTGAAATGTTAAAAATAAAATAAAATGAAAATAAAGGACGAGAATTACTTTTTGATTTTCACAACGATCGTATCCACATCTATATAGGAGTCTTCAGTTTCAAGGATATCGGGTAGCATTTCTTTTAGTGATCTTTTAAAAGCTTTTTTTTGTCTTTCTTTAAGAATTTGAGGTATCCCATTCCAAATTTTGACCCCAACAAGCAAAAAAACAGGTAGAGCTAAAATGCACGCAGATTATCAATTTAACTGCGGAGAATTATTCCTTTACCTGGGGAATTCATAGGATTCCCATTGGCAATAACTTTTTGGGGCCCATCTGGTAAAACTTTGATGGATTGGCTGTAAGGGCCTGTGTGCCCAAAACATTAAACCAATATGTGAAAGCTGCAGCATGGCCTCTCACAACTGGAGACTTAAGGCCACAACAGCGGAGTGTTCCCAGCCTCTTGCCTTTTGTCTCACTTAACATTTCTGAAAAAAATTAAATTAAATAGTTTTCTTTTTTGATAAATTAGTGAGCCACATCCTATAAAAATGTAAACATCATGTTCACGCTGGGGATTTTTGAGGCAAGATCAGGCCACTTCTTTCTCGTGAGGTAAAGGGTCAGCGGTGTCATTAGTTGGCTTTCTCAAAATTAAAAATGGTGGACGCAAGTGTAAACAAATTTGAAACGACTGTCCTCTCTACCCTACAGCTGGCTCAAGATGAGCTGATAAGTGCAGGAATGGAAAGTTCCCAAACGAATGAGGCTTTCCGTGAGTTAAAAATGTGGTTGTCTTCAGTTTCGAAAAGGCATTTTGGAGGTATTCGAAAACAACACAAGCACGTGCTCTTGGCAGCATTTCCCATGCTGACAAGTATTTCAAAAAGATGGTATAAAACATTCATGCGACGAATGACCCCAAGGTGTGGAGTGAAAAATCCATGGAGAGTTATTGTTTCGGAAAATCTCAGCAGGGATCTATTTGGCATGGTTCAACAAATTGCTACCAGAAGCTCTTGCGGGGTTACCATGCACAGTACAAGCAAGCGCATTGTAATGGTTTTTACCAGGGAAACGAAGGTGCGACGTCTGTTTTGTGAGATTATGGATTGCGAAATCGAGGAAGACAAATTCCTTAAGAGATCGGCAAGTGGTAAAAAGAAAGTGCAAGCTATAATCAATGAGGAAAAGGAATTTGGTGTGTCTTTTAATTGTACAACTGAGGAGATCACATTTGATTTCTTTTATGGAGTATGGAATGAATATGGCTGGCCTCAACATATTTAGGACTCATAGAAAACACAATTACTCGAACAACTTTTTTCATTGATTGTTTATTTTCTGCACTAGCATCACTGCAAAATACATTTTCTCAACAGTTTAAATTGTGGGAACAATAAGTTTATTTCCTTAGTCTTAACGTGTAAAATATATAACATTCATAATTTCAGTGTTAACAGAATAATGTTAAAGTTTCAACAATTGACAATTGCCCAACAATAAATAGGGAACAATAAATAAGTTTCTTAACGTAGTCTAAATGTGCAAAATATGTAACATTCATAATTTGTGTTAACGAATGTTCAAGTTTCAACAGTTGACAATTGCCCAACAATAAATAAGTTGACATAACTTTATTCTAAACAAGTATCAAAACTGTTTGATAAGTAAGTATCAAAACTTTTATGTTTACATTAGACCCCTGGCATTAGCTGCTAAACTCTTAGCCTGAGCAGTCAGTTTACCTTGCTTTATACAATCATCAATAGTCTGCTGTATGGGATGACTGCAGAAAGTACATTTAGCCTCCCCTCGGGGTTTCTGATTGCCACAATGACAAAATGTGGCAGTGAAGCATCGTGCAGGGATATACTTATTCCTGGTGGGTGTGTGTTTAACCAAATCACACCCATTTTCCCTAAGCCAGATAAGGGAGATGTATTCATGTCTGAATACCTGTACCCAACGTGTTGAATGGTGGGGGTTTCGAGCAAATCTGGCGAGAGAGACATGTTTAGATTCTCTGCCCTCCATTGTGTTGACCCCAAGCCCCAAACCAAGCTCCTGTTTAATTTGTTTTGTGTGAGCTGCCACACAATGGCCAATAGTCCAAGTAGTTGGAGAGACTGATGAAAAGAGTGCACATGCCCTAAAGTAATTGCGTGTAACACCTGTTAAACTTGTGACCTCTTCGTCTGTCACTTTAATTCTGCTGAATATAGACACAGAGTCCCTTAGGTTCACAGCAATAGTAGCAAACACATGCAAAGCAAAATTATGAACTGGTTGGTCATCTCCTAGTTCAAGAGCAGAAAGCAATGTCATGAATTAATGACACATTATCAAGGATTCTTTCCCTGTGAACCTGTACTCAAGGTCCTTGTTTTTCAAACGGCCGTCACATAACCACTTCCTCACCTTTTTAGCAAGTCTTCCGGCCTTTAGGGTAAACCTTACTGTTTCGTAATGCCGTTTAAAGCAGCTTGAGGCAGGAGTGTCATTGACACTCTCACAGCTACTTACATTGGTACGTGCTAACACATATTTCAAGACAGTTGAATACCACTGTTGCCATCCATTGTTTTTGACATGCAAGGGTTCCACCTTAACTTTGTCAATTGCTTTACCTAGCAAGGGGAGGAATTCCTGTCGAGACTTTTTTTGTGCAATGAATGAGGTTACCTTCTGTCTAATGGTAGCTGGCTTGAGGTGCGAACCGGAACTGCCAAGCTCTTCTTTCTTTTTAGCTACAGCACCTGCTACTGCAATTCTCTGTGCATAACCCCAAGGTTGCCATTTGTTTGAGGTTTTAACCCCAAAAGTGGCAGTAACATCACCAATATCATCTTTGTTGATGTTAGCGAATGACGAGAAATATTTTGCAGAATTGGAAAGTTCACCGGCGAGAAATGCTAAGTATTTCATGTTGTTCGGGAACATTTCAAAAGAGAATGATACTGTGATGTCCTTGCCATCAACATTTACAGGGAAGGTTTTCTTCTCTACTTCATTCATTTCGTTAGCTAACTTACACACATAGCGTCTGATGGGTTCACAATCCTCTTTACAGTTTGCTCCTATAAAAAGAAAATTTTCTTCGTGGCTGCAAATTCTGGGACCACAATTAAGAAAGCTCACTAACCAGCTTAAGGCTGTGTCATCTTTGCCAAAGGGGGCCCCATACCCCCCTATGGCAACCTTAAAAGATCCCACCCCCTTGCCAAACCAGTTAAGTTTATCAACACGGTGCTTATTAACTTCTAAGTAGAACTGAGCTAGTCTCAAAAGCAATTCAGTGAGATTTCTATACTTCCCATCTACTTTGTCTGAATCATCCAAACCATCACACAGGGTTTCTCTCACATCATGTAAGGTGCCAATGTTAATGGCATTTACCTTAGCCATCAATTCCTTGTAAGGCATGAGTTTGGGAATTAGGCAACTCTTTATAAATTTAACATGTTTTTTCCCTGTATTGTCTTCATCGCTGGTCATACTCGAAGATAACCTGATGCTGTTATACTTAGCTTTGCTGACAAGACCATCTTTATACAATACATTTACACTTCTGACAAAATTAACATCACTGCTTTCAAATTCCTTTACATTTTCATTTGCAATATTAGGAATAACTCTTTCTTTCAAAACAGGGGAAACTGAACACATCTTCCTTAGTTGATCTACAGGAGCACCTGCTATAACAGTTGCAAAAAGCCCATCATAGGCTGGCTTCATGTTGTTTTGGCTTCCTCCATGGATTTCCATAGCTGCCCGTCTAGTCTCATCTTTCTTTCTGTTGGCAGTTCTTTTTGGGCCACTTATGTCACCTTTCTCAGAGAGGGTTGTTGGAGATTGTAGTCTCTTCTCAACAAGGGAAAAGGGAAATATATTTTCTTTCTTGGATTTCTTCTTTGCAATCTAATAAAGTAAATGACTCAATTCAACTTAAAGGGGTAACCAAAATATCAGTAAACAACCCAATTAATATTTATTTAAAAAAACTGGCCCAATATTTGGAATCATCAGTCCTACCGTCCTCAGGTACATTGTATATTTAACCATATACACAGTATCAAATATATGTAGCTGGGGAGACATGGGGACGGGGGGGGCAAAAATCTTTACCTTACAAATACGGGTTCCAAGGAAAAAACAAACATGACATACCGACTGTTGCACCAGCCCTCCTCCCTGTAAGTAATGGGCAGTCCCTTATGGGTATAATTAAATAATTAAGAGTTGTTCTTGTTGATGCAAGTCACATACCTTGTTGTTTAACTCACTTGTACTTCTATCCATAGAACTCACCTATATGATAAGTACACATGTGAGTATACATACATAAATAAATCAGCACTTCCCACCTCTGATCACCCTGTCTCCTGAATTGCTATAGGTATATTGTCATTCTCCATGTTATTAAATGGTAATGGCCATAATTGAAACAAAGGAAAATCAAAATTACACCATAACATATAAGTAAATAAATGCTGGCAACAGTTACACACGATTTTAATTTATGAAATCAAGCTTTGCTATAACGCTCTCTTACCCTATCTTGAAGACGTTTTAGTTTTATCCGCTTCCTGCTCAGGTCGGTGTTTGTTTCTATCATCTTTTTCACGAGCTCATCTTGCTCCAATTTCTATAGGGAATCGTGTATAAAACTCATTCTACGTGCCATAATTTCCTCTCAAAGGCACACCACGCATGGAAGCTGAAAGGCAAAAGTAAAAAAATGAGGTCTACATATAACAACTTTGCTGAAAACTCGGGCGCAAATCCAAAATTTGGAAAAGAACAAATTCTTACCTTGGTAACGTTCTTCCTATTGTAGCTTCACTATGCTCAGAAACTACGAACTCATCTACATTCTTTGAAGCCAAACATTGCCAAAAACCCTTTAGCTGTAGTCCTTTTCAGTATTGATTGCTGTTGAATGCAAAAGTACAGAATTGTCTACAGCTATACCACGGCAAAGTTGGTATCAAACGAAAGATCAAGCGACGAAGAAGCCAGAAAATTTGATGCCAGGCGTCAAGACATGACCCCCGGAGCCTGGGGAGCTTTCAAAAAACTTATTTCCAGTCTCTCGAGTTCAGACTGCGCGGCCAATATGGCGGCCCAAATTTTTTTCGCGCGTTTCCGTGGCCAGAAACGACGCACAAAATCCCCAGCATGTTTCCAGCTCGACATGCGAAAAGTAAATAAAGCACATGGAAGTCAACAAAAACAAAATTAAGTGGAGCATGAGTGTATGTAAACTGCATAAGATAACACAGCATTGAAAAGTTTAAAATAGCCATTTGGAAAAAAAATGAGGGGGCAAATGTGCCCAACAGGCCGGCATATTACATTGGAACCTGCTCCAAAGACAATAAAATCTTTTTGGTTTTACATTGCCCTCTACGATTAAGAAAAGCTATATATAGAATTGACTGTGCATGATTTACTTCCATTAAGTTTAGCGAGAAATAATTTTGCCCATGGTTGGCAAGAGATCAGAAAAAGATAAACTCATTTTTAATGATTATTCCAACTTTATGTGAACGGTCAGTCATGTGTGATATCATCCAAGTTTGCAGCACAATTTGAATACTGACTGCCATAATCCCTTTCACAAGAGTCACGCAAAATTCCATTCTATTTTGGCAAAAAATCCCGGCAGCTTTACATAAATGAAATATTTGCTAGCAAATAGGATTTTTATGCTCCCTATCACTTCCTTCTTAATACTGTTGTATCGTTATAGGCCATTTGCACTAAGAGGTCACGTGTCATTCGCCGCCATGTTGGAGGGCAAACAAATCAGTTGCTATGCGTTACTATGGAAAAAATGGCTGCTGCTTATGACCCGGAAAGGTAAATATATCAAGTTTCCTCGCCATTTTTTGCTTTGTTTCAAAACAATGGGTTACTTGCAGACATGTATGATGTGTACTAGTCAGATTCTATTAAAAATCGTTCATTTATTTATTGCTTTAAAAAATCACTTTCGATGTTCTGTTTACTTCAACAGTTTGACCACACTTCCTCGCTGTTCGAATTTGCAGACTTATTGCCTTTATTGTCGTTTCACTGACCTTTCTCGCTTTCAAAGGGGTGTAAATATTTTGCTTTTTTCCTTATTAGTTCAAATTATAGGCTTAGAGTGATAGGTGGAAAAGATCGACTTAAGTTTAATCAGCTTTTTCTAGCTTGAATTTCTCCAACATAAACTAGTTTTAGAATCGAGTTTTAACTGTCGGCCGTTCTAAGTTTAAGCTTATTCGTACCATAAGCATTGTAAAAGCCTGATTAAAGTCATTTATCATAAGTTATAAAAATTTCTTTAATCGTTACAGAACAGAAACCATCGATCTTTCGCAGTTTCCGTCTCTAACTTTTACTGACGTTGAAAAGTATGCAGCAAGTTCCACAGGATGCGAAAGCACCAATAAAGCCTATAAATTCTTCGCTGAACCTGGACACCTCCACGATATTAAAAGTAAGTCTGAAAATAATTTTTCTATATTCCATAACCATGAATCTTAACAGCAGTCTTAGAGGTTCAAAACCATTTATTTTTATTTTTGGTAGTCACTTATGGAGCTACCGAGGCAGTAGTGTTTGCAAGATGCCACAGATCCATGAAGAAAAAAGAACCAGCTCACTCACTTAAATTGATCATCATTACTGAGAATAAGAAGGTGTGGCCGGTGCTGGTGGCTTTTGTCATCATTTTATTGGTTTGTTGTTCTACCTGGCACACCTGAAGCAACTAGGTTTTAAAAGCGTTCCCGATGACCTAACATGCACGATGGTTGCTCAGAGATGGAGCGTACCAAGGGCGAGACAGATTGAACCCCAGTGTGTCGACAGTGTATTGGTTAAAAAGCCGCAAGAGGGAGCAAACTACAACAAATTTATAAAAAGTACCCTATACTCTCCAGCAAGGCAGTATCCTTTGCTTGGCCCTTAAGAGAAAAATAAGCTCAAAAGTCTCAATCCTGAGCCTTTGCTAGTAGGTTTGTTATCAGAAAATCCTCTGAGCCTGGGAAGTATACAGACCCACTTTGGAAACTTACCAAAAGGTTCTGCATTGTCCTACCAGCAAAGGCTCACAGAACAATACATTATCAATGACTACGGTCAGACAAATTTCCCAGACGTACTACTGTCTGGCGCCGGAGATCGCTTTGTAAACAGCTTGTCCATCTGTTTAGAAAGCACCAAACTTACAAAGTTTCAAACACTTACCGTCACATTAGACATGGCCCGCGACTTGGAACATAAAACAAGAGAACAAAGCGAGAGTGGACTCTGGCACTCATTACGACAGAAGAGAATAACTGCAAGTAAATTCGGCATCGTCGCAAAAAGATTATCAAATTTTGAAACCCTTGTACAACAGCTTCAGCCTTCCAGGTACGTACAAACAGCTGCCATGAAACGTGGTATCGAAATGGAAGGAAGGGCAGCATTTATCTACGCCAGTAAAGAGAAAAAGGGCATGGCCAATGTATACCCTTGCGGTCTTGTAATAAACCCGAAATGTCCCTGGCTGGGTAGTTCTCCTGATAGAAGAGTTTATGATATAGAGGCTGCTCAAAATGGTTCATCAGACCCTTTTGGTTTGTTTGAAAGCAAAGTTATTCAGGAGGGGGTGACGAGTTTTGATGCTGTTTCCTATTTGAAGCGCGATCCGGTTACCAACGAACTAAAACTTAAAGAAAATCATATTTACTACCTTCAAGTACAGTGCCAGCTGGGTACTACTGGGTTAGACTGGTGTGATATTTTTTTTGTCACATTAATGACGATTTATTTTTTTGTCAACGAATTAAATTCGATCCTGATGTTTTCCAGCAAAGTAAAGACCGAGTTGACAACTTTTATTTCAACTATTTTCTGTGAAGGTTAAGTTAAGGTGCACATCGGTAGGTCACAAATTGCAACAGCAAGGTTTTCGTTTTTGACGCCATCGTATCCGGTCATCATGGCACCAATTACGAAATAAATAGTTTTCCAGCCCGATGCCCAAGCCAAGAAAGGGGCAATGTAACTTTCTGTTGTAGTTTATGGCCCATGAAACTAGAGAATTCTCGACCGAACTAAGAGGAATTGCTTTTTAGTATTAAAGGTCCTTGAAAGTTAACCAGCAAACAAGTCACAGTCCAGAGCTGGTTGACAGTACCCAGCAATGACAATGGGATGGGAGTATCATAAATGTGATACTCTTTAATTCTACGAATTGCCCTTTCTACATGAATACGTAGTTTTGCGATCGTTTTGGTTTCTTTAACCTCTTTTGAAGAGAACTGACCCCCACTTGAAAGATAGGGTGGCAGATTTAAGCTCACCCTTCTGCTTGTTAACATGTCACCAATATTAAAACCTTTGTCGGCCATAACGCTGTCATTGGGCTCCAAAAGGTCTAAAATACCACAGCATCTTGTTATTTCTTTATCGGAAGTGGATCCAGTGTAAAGCGCAGATACAAAACTAACTGCTCCATGTGGTGTAATACCAATGAGAGACTTCAATGTTGTGCCACTTTTGTAACTGCTGTACATTTGCGACTGTAACAGAAGAGACAATGGAACCTGAACTCTAATTTCCGTGCAGTCAATCACAACACGAGTATTTGGATAAAAAACCCTAAATTCTTGGGGCAGGTGTTTTTACACAGCTTCTTTTGAAGGCCATATTGGTTGTGCTCCGAGGAAAAAATATAAATAATTGGCCCAAGTGATAACTTTTCTGCTTACAGTAGACTCATGGACATTGAACCTGTGAGCCAAATCCTGCTGGAGGAGGCCCAATCTTATCCTTAGTAAAAAGAGAAATAATTCATCAATAAGCACCATCGTTCTACTACCAGGACGTGGGTTGGAAGACGTGCTACTTGTGTAACAATACTGCATAGATTCTGCGCTAGGCTTAACTATTTCATAAAATGTTACAAGATGTTGGTAACTGACAAAGCCTGTATAAAACTTAATACTATCATTATCCCTTGAAAACCTTTTAAGGCCAAATTTATAAAGCTTTAATTCCTCAACTTGAGCTTTCAACTGCCTTATCTCTGCCCTTGCTGCATTAAGCTGCTCCTCGACATTGGGCTCATCAGGATGGATGTCTTCTCGTTTAGCCTTCTTCTCCGTCTGACAATCACTGCTACCTGACTCACTTTCACTCCTTTTGAGCATTATGACAAGAAAGATTAAGTTGACAAATACTTGATTATATGTTTTTATACTTCTGATTTCCAACGTCAGCATTTTATGTCGGAAGAAATAACAGCACATATTAAAGAAAAATAAGACACCTGTTATCTCACAAGATCACTAAGCATAGCTAAGTCCGGGTGTTTTTATAAAGTTTATTTCCTTAGCCCACAAAATAAGTAAACGGAAACTCATTATAACGGTCATAATAAATTCTTACATAATAATGGTCTTTGTATGTGAAAGAAAAGTTTATTTGTTTGCTTACTCAGGATGTAACTGAAAATGTCGCTCAATCTTTTGCCTTGCCTTTGGGCGATGCCAAGCAAATTGGGTAGGTATTGCCGCTGTTTTAAGTCTCTTTCGGCCCAAATTATTGAGTCCAGGTCGGTAGTCCTCTTCTAAAAAGTGCTCCCCACAAACCCTTGTGCTGTCTGTTATCTAGAAAATTAAGAAGTGAATATTCTAAGCCAGCGACATATCTGCCTATTAAAAAATATAACTCGGTTGTGAAAAAATTGACAAATCAAATACCGGAGACGATGCAATTCTCACCTTAAAATAATGGCCTTCATCCCTGCGAATTTAAGCGATCCACTGCTTTCTTAAGTCAGGCCTGCTTACCGGGCTTGGAAATCGATGAAACGTTAAGTTTTTATAACGGCCATCGTTGTTGCATAATGGCACAACAGTGGTACTTGCTGCCGCCTGCCTGCGCTCAAACACACGTCGAGCAAAAAATAGACATAAGTTAACGGCAATAATTCATCGTCCAATTCAACCCGATCGCTATAATTCTCAATTCTCCTAAGCATCTACATTTTTCCCAAGTGAAATTTGGAGCATATGATGAGGATCTAGTATAGGGCATTTCTATTTAAAAAACGACAACAGGCCGACAAATTATCCAAATGAACATGGAGAAAGCGTTTTTTAAACTGTTGAAATCAACGCACTATCGAGAGCGATTTTTTAAAAGCAATAAATACATCAACAATTTCTTAGAGAAACCATGAATCTTGTACACATCGTGAATGTGTGTAAGTATCCTTTTGTTCCGAACAGAGCCAAACATGGCGAAGAAACTTGATCAATTTACCTCGTGTTTCCGACGAGGCAGCCATTTTTTCCATAGTAACGCATAGCAACCGATTTGTTTGCCCTCCAACATGGCGGCAAGTGACACGTGACCTCTTAGTGCAAATGACCTATTGTGAAAAGGCAGAACTATTTTCCTTGTTATGTAATAGCAGCATTCACGTGGCAAGTGGCCAGCGGTATCCCATATTGACCACACGTACGCGCGATTCTGAGTGGATCAGGGGGGGGTGGTGAACTTGGTAGTTTGTTTGTCCTGACGATCTTGGCCATCGTGACATCACGAAGAGAGAAGCGGTCGTCACTTGTTTCCATCCGCCAAACTGACGTGACGTCATCTGATCTCCGGTGAACAGCTTCGGTTTACGCGTCGGCTTCCTATCGTAAAAACAAATATGGCGGCCACTGTCTGGTCTAGACTGATATATGCTTGTCAGTATACCACTCAAACTAGCGAATGAAGTGAGATTATGTTTGCCAGGATTTACCTAACCGATCTACCTTGTGTTGTTTGGTTAAAAGGCAAATCTTAAGAGAAGGTAGGCCCGAGAAGGTATGATGCGAAAGCTACTATTGACATTTATAGTTTACGTTCAGAAAGTGGCAAGGAAAGACTTAAGCTTAAATTACTTTCTATCGAGCTCACTTCTAAAAGCGTTTCATATGGAGAGTATTCTATATAGAAAAAGATATTTCTGGTTTATCGGCTTAATTCTCAAGCGACGTCATTTTGGTGGATGGACAAGGTTCCATCTATCAAACTGACGTGACAAATGTTGAAATTAACAAACCTCACTATCATTGTGTCATTACAGAGTTTTCATTGAAATAGTCTATGGCATTACACGCCCAATTACTGCAGATTCTGTTAATTTTTCATTTATTTGGAGCTACATTTAATAAGAAACTTACATTTTAAGTACTGACTGCATTTATTTCGCTATTAAGTTTAGTCAGGGGCACCCAACGACAATTTTTGGAAAATATCTGTTCAGAAGACGATTTGAGATCTAGAAATTTCGGAACATTTGTTGTAAAACTCCTTGCTTCCCTGCCTCTCCTAGGATTTTCTAACATCTAAAAAATGGTATAATTGCCAATTTTTAACTGATTTTTACCCTAAAAAGGTCATCTAGAATTTTCGGGAGCCTTTTTTCTGGCTGAAATTTTCGAAAAGGTAAGTTTTGATCCCTATAATTTTTGGATCACTAGACTTTGAGCTAGGAAATCTGAACAGATGAAAAATTTTTTGGGGATAAAAATATGCCTATATCTACCGTTTAAATACTAAAATACGTTTAACAATGCTAAGTTTAAGTGGTTTTCAACTATATTCTCGTTGGGTGTCCCTGTTTAGTCATGATATACATGTAATTTGCATGATTTTAAGAATATCGCAACAACGTGTAACCTAACAACTTAGTTGTAATCTTTTCTTAACATGACAGTAAATAGTAAACAAGGAAAAATATCAAGCCAACTGTCATCAACCAGCTAGTATGCTGCAACTGTTAAACTGTAATGAGACTTCTCAACTGGAAATGGTCAAAGAAAGTTTCATTTGACATATCATTATAACCTTCACAGTTCTACTTAGTTAATTTTATGATTGCAGTATTGTGATGCCTCAGTTTATTAAAACCTACCATCCATAACATTTATGGTCAGTTTTATGCTCATAATTCTAAGCAAAATTAATATACACGTAACGTTCATTTGCTGACAGGTATTTCACGAAACAGGAATTATATACAATGTTTGTAACACACACATACTAACTATATATCAAAGCTTATTCTCTAAAACTACCACTGGTAACAAAATGAGTACTGGTATATGAAGATCATTATGAAATGTGGAGTCCAAATTCTGAGCTACATGTAACACATCTTTGTATTTGCCCAACAATTGGAGAGCCCAAAAGTACTACTATAATATCATCAGTAGTTGCCATAGAGATGGTGTGTGTTAATCAGTAATACCCATTTTTCAGCTTCTCGCTCTTATAACTTGAAACTTTGTCCAATGCCCCAAATTTTGTATGGTGTTATTTCACTAAGCAGGAAAACAAGTATGTTAACAAAATTTGACAAAATATTGAAAAACAGGTTGTGCGAGAAGATTTTCTAGAATTACCAAATGGCATAGATTTCAATAAGGAAAATCTACAGTTTTCTCAAAACAGCACTTTTGTTTCGATGGTGAAAAGCAATGGTATCAAACAATCAGTGGCTTACTCGCTATTCCTCTAGACATAAAACTATACCACAGCAACAGTATAACTTGTCAAAAACACCTTTAAATACTTATAACTTGAAAACAAGTTAGGTGACCTCCATTGTTTATTACACTGAATAGAAATTCATTAGTGAAGATACAGCCTTTTGTTTAAACTAGCAGGGGATTCAGAGGCACCTTAAGATTTTGGAAAAATTAACGTGTAACCTGATGCTAAAAACTTTTAAGCTTTTCAATTAGTAATAAGTTGACATTCTGATTATTTCAACAATAAAAAATGGGGCTCATTTTGAGTTAAAAGCACATGTTGGAGGCCAGGCATTCAATGATAGTACTTGGCAAAACTTTTGTTAGCCACTTTAAGCAGGTTAATTTCTTGAGGAAGATGTAACTTTTGCATCGTCTTTGCATTTGTTGCATCTCCACTTACGATTGCTGTTTATTGCCCAGGCTGGTATTTTCACACAAGTGGGATGATACCATTTTTTGCATTTTCCATTGCTGCACTGAACATATTCTTCTCTGTCATATGGTAGTCTACACACACAGTAAATAGCAACAGATGACTTGATACTGCCCAAGTGACGTGGCACTCTCTTTTCAGTTTTGGGGAATGGTGACATGGCTCCATTTTCTATGCAGTTGACATAATGCTGTCGCATAGATCCTTGGTTATAATTCTGATTTGTGGGATCTATACCATGACACAAATCAGTTGCAAATGCCAGCGAAAACAGACCACAGTCACTACCTCCAACTTGTCGCTGGACTTTCTCATTGATAAAAGTGACTTTGTCTCCAGGATACATCAACATGCGACAGGCATGCTCTACTGCTGTTGAATTAGTATTCTGATAAAGGCTATCGAAAATCTTGACAGTGTCGGGACTGGATGTTGTTGAAATTGTACTTAGACACACCCAGTGGTTCCCAGTATTGATGATCTGAATGAACTCTGATGTTGCAGGGACAACAAGGGACCCTTTTATTGCTGGATCACATAGCCCGTCCATGAAGGGATAATCCCTCTTGAGTAGCATTTGCCCTGCATGGATCTCAGAATCAGAGAGCCAGGTGGTCTTCTGTAAAATTCTTGTCTTGTTTTCTATATACAGATTAAGTTTGTAATTTGGATCCTCAGGGTCACAATTTTCTATTGTCAACCATGATGGAGGATCAGGAGAATTTTCGTCAATTAGAATAGGTCCTGGAGTAGATTTGCTTGAAGGAGTACTTGAGTCACCAAATTGACCATTGCTGACAGCTGATGATGGACTGTTGCTGACTGCTGATGATGGACTGTTGCTGACTGCCGATGATGGACTGTTGCTGACTGCCGATGATGAACTGTTGCTGACTGTTGATGATGGACTGTTGCTGACTGCTGATGATGGACTGTTGCTGACTTTTGATGATGGAATGTTCCCAACTGCTGATGATGGACTGTTGCTGACTTTTGATGATGGACTGTTGCCAACTGCTGATGATGGACTGTTGCTGACTGCTGATGATGGACTGTTGCTGACTTTTGATGATGGACTGTTGCTGACTACTGATGATGAACTGTTGCTGACTTTTGATGATGGACTGTTGCCAACTGCCGATGATGGACTGTTGCTGACTGTTGATGATGGACTGTTACTGACTGCTAATAATTGACTGTTGCTGACTGTTGTTGATGGACTGTTGCTGACTGCTGATGATGGACTGTTGCTGACTGTTGATGATTGACTGTTGCTGACTGCCGATGAGAATATTTCTTTTTGCAAAGGTTGGTCTTCTGAATTTGGGTGTTGAGTGTTAGTTGGAGAGGTATCAGTTCTCTCCTGAGCAGCAGATGGATCATTGCTTGTTTTAGTTTCATTTTGGACAAGGTGGTTCTGTTCTTCTGTGCGTTGTTTCTTTGCTGGAGAAGGATGTTTGGATTCTTTGTGCAATTCTTTCTTTCTTTTGAGAGAACTTTTTGTTTTGGATGTCTTGACTGACACTCCATCAACCGGGATTTGCACTTTATAGTGTTTTTGCATCATGGATGCAAATTCTCCAACTCTGTTGTGAAACCTTTTTTTCTTGGGGCGCACAGGTAGTGGCAGGTAATTTCCAAAAGATGATTTGAGTTGTTTCTTGCCAGATTGTTTTTTAATCAACGTTTGCATTTGTAACGAGTTTTCCTTTTCGTCAGTTGTTTGAAAGGTTGTGAACTTAATTAGTAACATTTCAAGGGAACTGTTGAGTTCTTTGAGGGCACTTACATCTTCAATGTTATATGTCAATGATGTTAGCCCTTTAAGCTTCTCCCTACATGTTACTGCCTCTTGCCTGATTTGACTTTCAATGCCTTTCACTTTCTGGTTTGGGACACCTGCTTGGCCATCTTGCTGATTTCCTGGTACGTCTTGACCAGTCTGAATGTTGTGATTTTCTTCACCACTTTTATACTTAGTGAAATCAGCAAACACATGCTCCCTGTCTAGTGAGAGATGGGGGTTTTCACGATATTTTTCTGGCAATGAACCCCACTGCCATTTTGGGTAATGGTCGAAAATTGCAAAAAAATGCTTGCATAGGAGCCCCGTGTGGCAAAAATCAGGACAGCTACATCGTGGCATGACATCCCCAGCACCAAAAGACAGGCTGTACCATGTGTTGCTTGACTGTGATTGCACTTGGAACTGACCATCTTCTATGCCATTACAAACCTCCTTGATATGCTGGGGTTCTACTTCAACAGCAGATATTATGTGCTGCCTGCAGTGGTTCACAAATGGTCTTGGTTTATTGTGCAAGTATTTTGGCACATCTGAGCTGTAGCGCCTGTATCCTTCACTGCACCTTGTGTTAAGCTCCACATACCTGGGAAAAAAGCAGCGTCTTAATAAATTGTTAATAATTATGCAGTGATATTTGAGTTGCATATGTTGTAGAATTTTTGCATTAATCCCTACTTTAACTTTAAGCATTTGAATTTTTGAATGTGGGATGTACTGTTCCTTCTGTATTTGTCAGGTAGAAATTCCTCGATTAGTGTCGTAACCATTCCACTGAGGCTGTTGTTATTTCGATCCTTCAGGTACTGGTATTTCAAGGACTCATTCTGCCTTTCAATGCCGTTGTTAGTGTTGATACTCAACATGAATCGGTCCTGTCTGAATGCCCACACCCATCGCTGTAATAAAAAGCAAATTACAGAGAATTTAAACTTTTAAGTGAACTGGTCCTTGCTGCATGCTAACAGCTCACTTCATCAATATTTATTATTTACACAAATATGTTATACAGGCGTGTTATTTACCTGTATGTCAGGCAAAGGAGGACATGGGCTTGCAGAGGCAAGCTTTCGTTCTTATACAGTTCGAACCCTAATAAGCAGCCACCCTTGGGGAAATGGATAGTGGCCGCTTAAATAGAGGTAAAAAACAATTTAAAAAACCCCTCATGGGAGCTTTGATTACTGGGCGAGTAATACGGGTTGGCCGTTTAATAGGTGACCAGTTAATAATTAGTAATTATAATAATAATTTTTTTAAAATAATACAACTCTAATAATAATAATAATAAATTTATTTCAGTGTCAATGCATTTAGCTGGATAGGGGTTCAACTGTGTATATTGCATGCAATGTACTTCTAGACCCCTTTCAGTTTATTCCCAATTTGGAGGGCAAAAGAATAAGATTGCCTTGCATTTGAAAAGGTTTTTTCTCTCAGAAGAGAGAACAACCATTGTTTTGTCCTCCAGATTGGGAGTTACGGGAAGGAGTCTATTGCAGACAAGTATAAAACTGTGTGCTGTGTGCTTTATTTCAATTCTTACCTTAGACTCTACAAGCCATGTTTTTTCAAACCAATTCCTGAGCTTGGGATTAGCCAGCCAAACTGCACTCTCCTTAAGGGAAGACAAATTTTTTTCAAATGACTCTTTTGTTGGTGATTTTGCCACGTTGCGAAGCAATGTTAGGACCTCTTCCCTGCTGTCAGTCAACCCATTTTCAGACTTTCGTAGCCATCTTTCCCAGCACTGTTCTCGATGAAAGTCACAAATATATGTAGTGGTATCTGTTAAACCAAATTAGAATGTGAAACTTTTTGTACATTCTATTTTTAATATTATAATGGTCAGTTGGCATTTGAGAGAAGATAAAGCATTATGATGGATATACTGATACCTCGTATGGCATCAACCTAAGCTTGACTTTAAGGTTTCGCCCTCTAGGAAGTTTCCAGATTTGTAACTGAATACCTAAAGTCATATTTAATTTGGGCTGGTTTTCCAGTCACTAGGGAGGATCAAGGTTAACTTACAATTTTATAGAAATTGTTACTTATTCCTTCAAAATCTTGTTTGCCTACATGTACTTGAATACTTGAATGGCAAGCTGTAAAAATGATTTTCTTTGCACCCGGCTTGAATGTACAAGTCTTTATTTACATTTAGTTTTACACTTTGAGATTATTGGCCCAATGTTGAATCATCCGTACCTGTAAATGTGTTCTCAATTGCATGGATCTCTTCATGACAAAAGTCAGTCATGAAAAATTGGGGCTTCTAGCTGGCATTCCAATCATGGAAGATTCCTAGTGCTTCCTGTATGGAGGCTGTAGTTTCCCGTTGAATTATGAAAGACCCCACAACTATGTAATTTACATTTGTCTTTACCACTAGGAAAAATAGAGGGAGCTCATATCTCATTGTCTTGTAGGTTGCATCAAACAGGGTGATCTCATTTCCGTAACGGATCATGAGTTGCTTTTGCCAGGCTGTTTGATGAGGAAACAAAAGATCATCTCGCACACAATTTTGATCTGTTTCCTCATTGTTCATGCTTTCAGAAGCTGTTGATAAGGCTGATAGGGCACAGGGTCTAAAATAGAAAGAGTCTTGTGGGTTCTCCTGACACCAATTTTCAATTTTCTTTTCAAGGTTTTCCTGATCAGATTTGGACAGGATTTTTTTTACTGATGCCTGATACATGTGGTTCCTGATGTCCACATCTGTTGGATAGTAGCGCCTGTTTGTTGATGCTGGTGGAGATGCCCTGGAAATAGTTCAGTTTTTACGAATTGCCTAAGATGTCTTTTCATTTCGTCCACAGTTTTCACACCTTCGCCAACAAGCTCTCCAATCTTGTCTACAAGCCGTTTGTTGATGGGCTGCAGAATGCCACCAATCTGGTTTTTTGATACATGAGGAGAAAAATGCAAATGGAATTACATTTTTGACAGAAATATTGTGACAGCCACGCTGATAGTTGTAGGCACTGCTGGTACAATGTACACTTACATGTAATGAATGAAATGTCACTTCTGTCAACAACAACATTCAAAAAACAAATTATTTGGATAGAATAGCAACAAATCAGTTGAAATAATAATTCCTAGACAATTTTGTTTATTTTTTATCAGCTTCTATTTTAGTCCGAGACACTACTTGGACCTTTTTTCATGATCATTACTTCATTTACAGACCTAGGCTATGATTGTTAACACTACATAGCATGTAGCCACCCATACACCTGTTGTATTTTGTGACCTAGCCTTTGAGTGGAAGGTCTGACTTGACTTTCTTTCGCATGCCTTCTTGCCTTTTCATAGGAAAGTAATACCTGTCCGAAACTATAATTACCATAATGATTTATGCATGAAAAACTAGAAGGTTTATATGAAAATGACTCAACTCTTGTCCCACCCATTCAAAGTGTTTTTGCCTAAGCCTTCAACTATTACTCAAACAAAACGAGCCAAAAACAAAAGTTAATATTATTGTTCTCAAGTTAAGGTAGTGTCCCAGTTCTTTCCATTGACATCAACAGACCTCTCCAGTGAAGTGATCTTTGTGCTCATCCTCCTTTGGTAATTGGATATAAATTCTGCGTTCCACTTGGGGTTTCTGTCCGCTGGTTATATCAGTCTTCAGCTTTTTGGACATGTCCCTTCTTAGTCTTTCTGTGTCATCCCTGATCCAATAGAGTTAAAAGACAGTAATAAGTTATGAAATGAAGGGATGTATTTTACTGAGCGGAAGTATAATGTCGATTGCTATTATCACTATTGTGATGGTGGTTTTGTACCTTGTAATTGCAATACTTTATGACTTCTGATAAACGAATACTTGCAGGGCAGCCAAACTTCATTGTGTCTTGAGGTAGGAACCTCCTCCTTTTGAATGAGTGATCATCAACCTGTAGTTAGAAGATTAATATTATAGATTCCTTACAGTTTAGTGCTAAAAGCACCAAAAACGCTGTGGCTGTGAAATAAAAATGCAGATATTTTTTAGTCATAACCAACATACCTTCTCTTCAGAATGTCTCGCTTTAAATGACTTTTTCCTGTCTGGTCCATGTTGGCAGTCAAATACCTTGGTGCCAATTATATTGAATGGTACTCCATCAAATGGAATTTTGTCATCTTTGAAATAGACTTTTCTTTGCTTGGCAAAGGGATCTGTGTCATGGAAACAAGGAAGGTCTGTATTATGTTTATTAGGGCTGTACTGTAGCAGTCCTCAGAGGCCCCTGTTGACTTACTGTTGCTTTTCGGCAAGAAGGAAATCTTAGTTTTTGCCCAAAATTACTATGCTGGGCAGCCAGAATGTCAAAGGTTTAGTGTTTTGGGCTCCCCGAATTTTTTTTCTTAGAGCATAGCCTTGTCTATTATAATTTTGATTGTAATCTGGTATGCAACCTACACCACAGTCAAGCCAATGTATAACATGCACCCTTTGCAGATAGTACTCAGTCAACCATAGATTTAAAGATACCGTAAAATTCCGAAAATAAGCCCCTCCAAATATAAGCCCCCCAAACTGGTAACGCAAAAAACCCTCCGGTAAATCGCCCCTCCAAATGTAAGCCCCCCGGGGGCTTTTACTTGGAAAATTGCCATCAAATACAAAATAAAATAACCCACAAACACGGTAAATTTACTTCCAACTATAAGGCTAGCCCAATCGATTTTGAAACGCAAATTTCCCTCCGTATATAAGCCGCTGCGAATATAAGCCCCTCCAAAAATAAGCCCCTCAAAAAGGGCCTTTGAAAAAAAAAAGCCCGGGGCTTATTTTCGGAATTTTACGGTATTTCATGTCTTTGATTCATAAATTGTTCATGCCATGAATACCACTGTGTTTAGAATATGCACATTCTACTCCAGCATATTTCTCCCCCCCCCCACCCCCCAACAAAAGAAAAATTTCTAAGATCACAGCATTGTTTATTATAATCTTTTGATTGTAATCTGGTGTGCAAGCTACACCACATTCTATTCCAGCATTCTTAACCCTATTATGTTACACTGCACTGCTAAAATCATAGCTGCTAATAACCAATCAGATTCAAGAATTTTTTTATGACCAACTTATTGTTTATGCACTTATCAACTGAAATCCCCCCTCCCCCACCCCCAGGAC
>NC_133203.1:22231447-22333947 GCF_958299795.1 Porites lutea
AATGGTGAGTGGATTTTTTGTCGAAAGGAGGCAGAGGTTGTTTAATTTTTTCAAGTAACAAGAATGAGAAAGATTATAAAAATGTGCGAAGCAAACTTAAACAACGAACCTTGCCGAACAGGAAACAAACAAAACGGATCGAAATCCACCAATCACGAATCACAAACCATGACCTTTTGAACTGAAGCCTCCAACGCAGACGTTCTTACGGGTTCGTCACGCAATCATTCCTCTCCCTAAGAACATTTGCGTGGGAGGCTATTCTGGTGCTAGTAAAGATTTGTTTTGTAAGAGGTCTGCTAAGATGATTGACGGAACAGAAAAACCCAAAATATGCAAAGGGCAGGGCGCGATACAACGAATTTCGCTATAAGCGTGGACTCGGTTAATCATGTGTAATATACATGTAAATGGAGAGTTTAGACAGAGACGTTTTGAGCAACGCAGGAAAACAACAACTCGATTAACGTTAACATGCACAGTTGTATTGGGCAAATTTTCAGGCGAATTGTTTTTATAATACTTAAACACGTTTAGCAATACATATTTGGAAACGTGAATTGCTATTTAGAGGGAAAAACGCTGACTTCCGGTTTAAAAGGTCGCTGTGAAATTTAAAGTACTGTTGTCTGTGCAGAGATGATTGGCAGAGGATCGAAGTGTGCCAATGCGAGACAGAGAAGTTGAACTGCCTGTTTCCTAAGAGGTCATCTGAATTTGCTGCGTCTTTGTTTTCATGTTGTGATTGGTTCAGTTTTGTAGGGCAAAATCAATAAACCATTAAGGGACGAGTTGGATTTTTTCGATCCGAAATTTGTCGATGGTGAATGGCAGAGGTTGGGATCAAAGTGTGGAAGTGTGTTTCAGCGTCAATTAGAAGGAGAGGAACGGGAGAGAAAACTGTCAGTATTTTGTCGAAATACCTATGTTGTATAATATGGCGAGTTCACATACAGATTCACAGACTGTTCGCGGTAGGCCCACACTAAAAATTGAAATCGAGTGTTTTCGGAATGGGCTGGTCCGCGAACTTAGTGAAAGCAAATTATTGAGAGAGTCAGAGCTGTCAAATAGGCGAAATGAGTTGTTAGAAAGTCAATACTCTAGAAGTGACATTTACAAAGTTTTGCCTACAGAGCTTGAGATGTGTATCAAGTTGAAGGGGCAAGAGATCTGTGAAACCGGAGATGACAGTAGCAAGAGTCATTTTTTTAGTCAAGTTGTGAGAAACAAAGACTTGCGGTCATTTGCGTTTTGTGTAGACGAAGCGATAGATTGTCAACAAGGGGAAGGAAATGGCATTTACCGTGGTTTGGTAACCGTTACAGGGATTATAATTATTTTGTTTGTTTTACTTTTCTTTAGAAGTGTAAGTGTTTTTATAGTTATTTTTGTATTGCGTGTTATTATTTTTCATTTAATAATTTATTGTGCAATTTTGTACATGAACTACTCCCCGCGTCGAGATGTTGCATTATCAGCAAGTTTTGTTGTAAGGAAGTTTGGTGATATGACAGAAGTAGCTGTGGAGAGAAATGTACATAAGGAAAGTGTTCTTGTAGAGAAAATAAAGGAAGTTGAACTGAGATCTCGTCGTGGGCAATTTATTTATTACCGAAATTATGATCGAAATCGGTTACACAGTTATTCGCGATGCTGTTGGCTAAAGAGGAATAGAAAAAAGAATGAGGTTTTTTCGAGGGAGAAGTCAAAAATGTGTTGGTTAACGAAGAAAGATGTATTTGCTGTCAA
This sequence comes from Porites lutea, assembly GCF_958299795.1. Classification (NCBI taxonomy): domain Eukaryota; kingdom Metazoa; phylum Cnidaria; class Anthozoa; order Scleractinia; family Poritidae; genus Porites; species Porites lutea. The sequence goes on from NC_133203.1 coordinate 22,233,200, forward strand.
AGTACGAAAGCAGAGGATTTTCAAGTGCAATGAAATATGAAAATAAAATTCTAAGGAAGTATTTGCCTTTGTGTACATGTAATTTTCCAATAAGTAACTATACAAGTTTAGATCATAGGGTTAATTGCGACGAATTGAAGCTTTGTAATGATATCGAAAAGAATCCAGGACCTTCGAATTCTTTGGTGAATGTAGATGCTGCAAAAACAATTAGTGCACCATATTGTCAAGGGAATGTTGTTGAATATGGTTCAAATAATGAATTTGGTAATGAATTATATACTAGTTTGTTTATGCTGGCGAGACAATCGTTGTTAATGTTTACAGAATTGCCAGCAATGGTTACACTATGTGAGCAAACTTTTCAGCTGGAGTACAGTGAAAGTTATAGCGGTAACATTAATGGGGATGTTGTAATTGAGGGATATGAGTACTGCATGCCACTGGGTAGAGTATTTAACACCCTGTTGTCCCTGGACTACAATTTATTTATTTTAACAGTGGGAATAATTGGTGTTGGTATCTATAGCATTGAGGATGGAAAATTCAAAGTATTTGATTCTCATGCTAGAGATGTGTATGGTAATAGTCATCCAGAAGGGAAATGTGTATTGTTAGAAATACCATCTATTGATAACTTAGTACAATATTTTCAGAGTCTATGTAGAAATCAAGAGATATATGAGGTTAAAGGTATCCACATTTACAACTTTGAAGAGAATGTTTGTTCAAGCAATCTTCTTAAAGATAGTAGTGTATTGAAGAATAATAATTTTGTATGTTCTTGTAAACAGTGCTCTGCTATAGCATTTTATACAATGTGCTACTCTGTTATTAATCCTTGTGGGTACTGGACTTCCAGGACTTTAGTTTCTCTTGCTCATAATGGCTGTAGACTGTACAATGATATGGGTATTAATAGGCACATTATGCCAGTTGATCTTCCTTCGAAAGTGACTATCAGTGAAGTCGACATAAATTGTACAATTTATTTTGGAAGCAGTGGTGTCTTGTGTTGTAAGTTGAGTGAGAGCAAATACATTCTAAAAATGTTGATTTCAAGGTATTGTGATAGCGTAACAGGATTTTTGCTGTGGCTTGGAATGTACTGTATTAGCTGTGTAGTTCAGAAACGAACAGTAAAAAAATGGAGACGAAATATATTTTCTCTGGTGGCATATGATGAGAGGTTTTCACCTGCAATAAGACATTTCAAAGGTATTGAGGGAATAGATTCATTTGTTGAAGAAATATGCAAAGTCGTAGAAATGAAGTGGAATTGTCAAGAAGTGCCATATCAAATACAGTTTATGCTCTGTTTATCCAGTGTTGAAAGTGATCAAAGAAAAGAAATTGTAAGAAAACATTGGCTTAGTGGAGTTGAGAATTGTGAAATGGAATCTGTTCAAAAGAAAAAAAGAGTTAGTGATGACATGCCAAAAAGACAGTCTGATAAGGGTATAGGTTTTTGTATTGAACAGTTTAAAAAGAAAATCAGAGAAGGTCCGTACTATATATGTTGTGTGTGTAACCGATTACTTTACAGAAGATCAGTGGTTATGTTTTGTGCAAATAAGTACTTGTGTCAAGAATTTTTTACTGTGCTGACCTCATTTGATGGGAGACAATATATTTGTAAATCATGTCAGTCAAAAGTGAAGTTTGATAAAGTTCCATGTCAGGCTGTAGTAAATAACATGTATGTGGATGAGGTACCAAGAGAACTTGCTGTACTGGAAAAATTAGAGCAAATTTTGATAGCTCAGCGAATTGTGTTTGAAAAAATTGTTATTATGCCGAAGGGTGAGCAAAGGAAAATTAAAGGTGCTGTTTGCAATGTACCAGTTGAATGTGATGAGACATGTGCTGTTTTGCCTCGTCCTTCTGAAAGGTCAGGGATAATAATGTTGAAACTGAAAAGAAAATTAGAATTTAAAGGACATGTGTATTTTCAAGCTGTGAGACCTCAGTTAATCTTAGAAGCTTTAATTTGGTTAATAATGGTAATTGAACTGAGTGGAGTGCAATTTGGTCTGAAATCATACGCGTGATTTCGATTTGAAATCACAAGTATGATTTCAGACCAAAATTGCACGACACGAAGTTCAATTACCACTTTATTACATCCATTTTGAAATCACTCATTTTTTTTAAATCTGTATTTATTGGTCCACGAGGCTGGTTCGTAAAAAGCGGAACCGGAAACGTGTTTACATGTACGTGCCATGTCAACAAAACAAAATGACAGATGTCACTTTTTCAAAAAACTCATTGAAGCGCAAAATGTTTAAGCAGTCCTAAAATCTTGTTACTGCAAAAATAGTCTTCTTCAAAGTTTAATCCTTGTCATCTGACTCAATAATATAAGCCCTTCGCTTCTTCTGCGGTTGTGGCTGAGGCATCGCGTTTTCTTGGGAGAAAAAATTGACAGTACAGCCGGTGTAATTCGGCGATGAAGCAGCAGGACTACCAGCACACGTAAACACTGCCATGCGGTACTGAAACTGTGAGGGACAACTTGGCGGAAATCCTGCAAAACCAGCAGCCTGAAAATCAGGATTCAGGAATTCCATGGCCTGGTGCATTTGACCTTGCTGTTGGACGCGATTAATAGGAACTAGTGGTGCTCGTTGGTGGAGGACTGGCTGTTGGACTGTGTTTTGAATTGTTGGTGCCTTTGCAGCTGTACTGTTTTGATTGGAAACGTCGTTGGGACCGTTTTCATTTGGCACTACCTTAAATCCGCTGATTATGTGAGGCAGTTCTTTCCGTTGATTCTCGTCTATTTCGTCGTAGTCGTCCAACGAAGATTCATGTGCATGGCCTGTTATTTCACAAATAACGTTGCGCGGCTGACCAGACTTTTTCAATTTGGACACCAGCGTTTTTCTCATGCTGTGGTTGGTCAGTTTTTTGTTCGTCTTTAGACAGGAGGCCATGGATTTCATGATATTGCCGATGGTATTTTCGCCCATTCTAATTTTGGTGTACCAGATATCATTTGATTTGGGGCGATTTATAATGCTCAGGTACAGTGGCCCTTTATCTTTCATTCCGTCGGGTCGCTTGGATAGCCAAAGCTTGAAGAGGCGCACTGGATCAGTTTTTCCGCCATCAGTGGAATACATAGCTTGTGGTGTTGTTCTTCGCGATATTGTTAGACCACCGCTTCGTGTTTTAGTGGGACCTTCGCGGAATTCTACAACTTCGCTGCCGTCTTTTTGTTGTCTTATGACGAAGTCCTCTACGTAGGCGTCATAGTGCTCCTGGCGACCTCTGAATCCAAGTTGCTCAGTCAAGTTTTTGAAGTTAACATTGGTCAAGACTTTTCCATTGAAATCACCAAGCTGACCTTTTACCCAGAGGGAAGACTCTTCCTCCGAAGTGAGAGGCTGAGATTTGTTTGGTCTTTTCCCCTTTCCTTGTTGTCGGAGAGAAATTGCCTTCGCATGGAGGATTTCTTGTGAGTTGTGAAACTCCCTCGATCGTACGATGCTCAGTGGATAATTCTTCTCCCTTAAATACCTTTCAATGGCACTCTGCATAATTTTAAGGGATTCCGGCTCGTAATCATCTCCATCCTTTTTTTTTTTACTTCGGCTTAGAACTTGCTCAGGATGTTGTCAAGCTCTTCAGGCGCCATTGTTTCTATGTTTGCATTTTCTAGATGACGAGACTGGCACCAACTTTTGAATACATTCATCCACTGTTTTGTCGAGTGGGAGGTTTTTTTGTTGACAGCAACAGCCTTGAGCTCTTCAATTTCTTCGCTTGAGATTTCAGGGAACCTGGTAGAATCTACATTTTGTACTTTCTTAGTTGGCTCTGGATTTGTCTCTTTATTGCTGGACTCGGGATCGCACGCATCTGGAGCGGATGTGGAGGAAAAATTATCAAAATATTCGTCAAACTGGACACTGAATGTCGGAAACTCTCCTAAAAGTACTTCTTCAGCCTCAAGGAGCTCACTATCATCATTAAGAAACTGTAAGTAATTAAATTCGTCCATTTTTGCTTTTGTAAAAAGAAAGTTTTGGCAACAAAAAACTTGCACAAAGTTTGTCACAAAATATTGCCTTTATTTGTTTTTTGTTTTCCTGCAATTTGATTGGTTACTGTGAATGATCCTTGAAATCTGATTGGTTGTTTTGTTTAAGTGCTACTTTCTCATTGGTTGAAAAAAAAGATGCGATTTAGAGCACAAAATAGTGCGATTCGTGAATAAATCACATCGCTCTGAGCCAATCAGATTGCAAGGATCACCTGTGATTTCCAAATTGATGTAATAAAAGACTTATAATGCTTTATATCAAAAGATTAAGGTTGATCTCAGTAATATTGATGGTAGGTTTACATGTTTGGAGGATTGGAGAAAGGAGGATGAAGGCGAGGATATGAATACTGAAGAGATTGTTTCCTTACGTGATCTTAACAGTAATGCTGGAAAATTTGAAAGGTATGAGCAAGTCGATGATGTAAGTGATAATGAAGAAGATGATGATCCACAAAGTGAGTATCAATCTTCAGCAAATGAGACATGTTTACAATCCAGAATTCCCAACTATCCTGTTATTATAGATAGGAATAAACAGTCAGCAGGAAAAGAAGTCTACAGTATTGCACCTGGTGAAGATAAAAAACCAGTTTCGTTCTTTAGTGATAAACATAGTGAAGAACTAGCATTTCCAGTTTTGTTTCCTAAAGGAAGATTTGGATACACAAGTGAACGTGAAGTGAAATTATCTCCTATTAAATATTTTAATGCACGACTGCTACATTACAGTGGTAGGTTTGCAAGTAATCCTGAGTATCTTTTTTTTGCACAATTTATAATAGAACAAAGGAAAATATCAGACAGTATTAATATTGCTCTAAAAAAAGTTCGTGGTCAACCTGTAACTGCATCACAATTAAAATCAAACCCAGACATGTTACGAAATCTTATTTGTCAGGAACAAGCATATCTGTTTTTACAAAAAATTCGAGGAAGTCCACCATACTGGCAAAAATTTATGTATGAAGTTCTTGGAATGGTAAAACAACTTGGCATTCCAACATGGTTTATGACACTATCATGCGCTGACCTGAGATGGCCAGAACTGTTTCAAATTATTGGAAGGATGCAAGGAAAAACTATAACAAATGAAGAAGTTGATGGCTTATCGTATCATGAAAGATGTCAAATGGTTAATCTGAATCCTATCATTGTTGCCAAGCATTTTCAGTATCGGGTTGAAATGTTTTTTACTGAAATTTTACTATCTGATGCAAAGCCAATAGGTAAAATAGTGTATTATGCTCTTCGCATCGAATTTCAGATGAGGGGGTCACCTCATTTACATGCGTTAATTTGGACATCAGATTGTCCAAGATTGGACAGTGACAACAAATCTGCATATATAGATTATATAGATAGACATGTTCAGGCATTTGTCCCTAGTAAAGAGGAAGATTATGAATTATATGAATTAGTAAATATGTACCAACTGCACAGGCATTCCAAAAGCTGTAGAAAGTACAAGAATGTGCAATGTAGGTTCAATTTTGGACATTTTTTTACAGAAGAAACAATTCTTGCTGAACCCCTTCCTCAGGATCTTGATGAAACTATTAAGAGCAAAATGTTAGAAAACAGAAGACAAATTCTTTCTTTAGTAAAACAGAAAGTAGATGAGGTTTTAAATCCGAGTCTATCAACATATGATTCGTCACTAAGTGAAGATGATATTTTTAATTCTATTGGTATAAGTAGAGAAGAATACTACTCAGCTCTAACAATTTCATGAGATGCAAATTATGAGTTGCACTTAAAAAGATCTCTTAATAGCTGTTTTGTTAATAACTATTTTGTGGCTGGCTTAAAAGGATTTAGGACAAATGTTGATTTGCAGCCTGTGTTTGATCATTACAAGTGTGTAACTTATGTTTGCTCATATTTCACAAAGGATGAAACTGAATGTTCACAGGCAATAATGACTGCAGCAAAAGAAAGTAAGGCTGGTAACTTAAGCATCAGAGAGGGGCTTAGAAAAATTGGTGCAGCGTTTCTGTCTAGTAGAGAAGTAAGTTCACAAGAATGTGAGTATAGATGTATGCCTGAACTTTGGTTAAGGAAAATTTTTCCGAAAACTATATTTGTTAATACAAATGTACCAGACAAAAGAGTTAGATTTGCAAAGACAGAGAAGGAACTTGAAGAGCTTGATGATGATAGTACAGATATTTTTAAGTCAAATATTATTGAACGTTACAGTATTAGACCCACTTCAATTTCTGCTGTGAACAATCTCTGCCTTGCAGAATTTGCGGCATATTACTACAAGGAATACAAAGAGAAGAGTTGTGATGAAACAGGAGATTCTCAACCAGAAGTACTTACTGACAGTGCAATTGAAAATCAACATAGCAAGACAGACACTGATTCATTATTGCCAAATAAAATAAATTTAATGAATACTGGTGAAAGTATGAAACGTCGAAAAGTTAAAGCAGTTATTCGATTTCATACACCTAATAAAAGAAAGGAACCTGAGTTGTTTTTTCATCATTTGTTAATGTTATATTATCCATGGCGGGATGAAGGAACTCTGCCTGGTGAACAAAAATACATATGCCTCAAAGTTCTGTGAAGGAGATGTTCAAGCTATAGTTGAACGTAATAGAGCAATGTTTGAGCCTGATGCGGAAGCAGTTGTTAAGGCACTAGAATGGCTAAGAAATAATCATGACAGTAATATCGGGTCATTTGATTGTATTAATGATCAGGAAAATGAAGATATGCAGCTAGATACTGAAGAAGAATTGTCGGTAGAAGATTCTTTCAGTAAACAATCGCCTGCAGATTTTGGTCTAGAATGTAAAAGTATTAATACTAATAAAAATGGAATTTCACTAATAATGCAAAATCAACCAACCGAAGTTTCTGATGATGGATTGCGTGAATTAATAAGGTCCCTTACAAATGAGCAACGGCAAGCGTTTGATATGGTATTTTGTTGGTGTAGAAATAGCGTGAAAAATTTGAACAGCTTGAGGCCAGAGGTAGTGAAACCAATTTATCCTTTTATAAGTGAAAGCGGAGGTTGTGGCAAAAGTCATTTGATTAAAACTATATATCAGACTGCAATAAAAACCTTTAGGTATACTCTTATTAATCCAGAAAGACCAATAGTGTTACTTCTAGCTCCTACTGGAGTAGCTGCAATAAACATTGAAGGCACAACTATAAATAGTGGTCTTTCAATTCCCAAGAATTCAGGTTATAAACTATCTGCTATGTCAGATCAGAAAAAGACACAAATGAGGCTATTGTTATCTGGGCTAAAATTAATAATAATAGATGAGATTTCAATGGTATCAAATATTACATTGCTTCATATTCATCAGCATTTACAAGAAATATTTGCCACTTCTCCATCGGTTTTGTTTGGTGGAAAAATGTATTATTGCACTTGGTGATTTATTTCAGCTTGAGCCAATACGCAGTAAACCTGTGTTTGAGGATTACAAGGACGCTGCATTAAATGTGTGTCATCCATGGCATGTATTTGAAATGATTGAGCTTACAAAAATTATGAGACAAAAAGATGATGAGGAATTTACTGCACTTTTAAACAGGTTTAGAATTGGGTCTGAAACTGATGAAGACATTCAGCTTATTCAGTCTAGGGCAATAAATTCATTGGATAATTATAACTATCCACGTAATGTGCTTCATGTATGGGCTAAGAACAATCCAGTTTTGAAGTACAACAATAGAAGGTTAGAAGAAATAAACAAGTGTTTATTTTACTTAAGAGCAGCAGATCAATATCCACCAAATGTTTCTGAACAAGAAGTTAGTAATATACTTGCAAGACCAAGATCTGAGACAGGTGGCCTTGATTTTGAAATTAAGATCAAAGAAATGGCAAGAATAATGTTAACAAATACTATTGATATTGCAGACAGATTAATAAATGGTCAGCTTGGTACAGTTATGAGGATAAATGTGGATTGCAATACCCAGAAGCCAAATGTGATTTATGTTAAGTTTGATGATGACAAAGCTGGCAAAAATCTACTTCAGAAATTGAATAATCAGTATGCTAAAAAACATGGATTTGTTCCAATTGAGCGAATATTAGCAAGATTTAAAGTGAAACCAGAAAAACCATCATCACAAGAAGTTCAGAGAGTACAATTCCCTATAACACTAGCGTGGGCATGTACTGTACATAAAGTTCAAGGCTTGACATTAGATAAAATTGTTGTCAGTTTTAGTCTTGAAGGCCAAGAATATTTTAACTATGGTCAGATATATGTTGCGCTAAGTCGATGTAAATCCTTAGGGGGTTTGCATATCCTTGGAAAAATTGAAAGGAGTCATGTTAGGGTTAATTCAAAGGTACATGAAGAGTATGAAAGATTGAGAAAAAGTAATTGTCTTAAAATGCCAGCAATAGTGAGAAAGGACAAGAAGGAGAGTTTTGTAATAAGTCTTTTAAATATCATACTCTTGTAAAACACAGCATAGATTTAAAGTTTGATCGAAATATAAATGACAGTGATCTAATATTGCTCACTGAAACCCAGCTTCTTTGTCACACAGATGATAAGGAAATAAGAACAGTTTGTCAACATATACATTACACAGGCAAGATCATGATTCTGACAAGTTTTGTAGTTTAGCTATTTGTACAAAAGAAAATATTGAAATTGAAGAATATGAGTATCTTGCAGCTCTAAACATTGTTAAATTTGTTGTTTTTGACAGAACAACACAATTTAAACAAAGAATTGTTCTGCTATACAGAAAGCAGAGGTCTAATATAGTACACTTTCTTGAAGGTATTAGATATATTCTTCTCAGTAACATTATTGATATTGTTCTTAGTGATTTTAATATAAACTACTTGAATGATGATGATATTAAAGGACTTAAAATATTGATGGATTCTCTTGAGTATACACAAGTTGTAGACAGTGCTACTTTTATTTCTTCTGGAAGTCTTTTAGATCATGTCTATGTGAAATCAACGGTATTACCGATGATTGAAAATTCAGTTGTGAGTGTTTACTATTCTGATCATGAAGCTGTGAAAGTGAAAATAAATTTAAGGTGATTTGAAGTATATTGTAAAAGATCTAATGATGAGTAATAATATGATGCTAATAACACATTACACTAGAAAAAAAAACAAAAATCCAATGGTGATTTTACTTGGTTTTTTCCTGGATTTCACCTAAAATCCAGGATTGGTTAAATTGCAATTTTTCCAGGGTTGGTTATGGAGAAAAACCCAGGTTGGTTCTTGCAATTACCTAATCTGGAAATTTAATTTTACCAGTGTTGGAATACGATAATTCCAGCAATGGTTTTCAAGTTAACCAGGAGTTAACCATCTTTGGGTTCAGCAAAATGTGGATTTGGTAACAGCAAAAACCAGAGTGTGATTCCAAAGAAAACAGTCAGGATAATGTGAAATCCAAGTCAGGAAATATTAACTATCCAGTCCTGTATTTCTGAAATACAGTTTGTGGAAAATGACTAACCCAGGGTTGGATTAATAAAATCTCCATTCATGGAAAATGACTAACCCAGGGTTGAATTGGTAAAATAATCTAAGACATCCCCATACTTAAAAAAAATAAAATAAAAATAAAGCTACAATGTTTTATCCAAACATTCATGGTAAATAAACCCTTTCAGGTTTTTTCCCTATGTTTATGCTATGAAATATCCAAATATTACAACATACAAGATCTCATTGGTTCAACTGACCAGAAGACCTTTATTCACAAAATGATACTTAATAGCAAGACAATTTGTAACTGTGACATGCATGTACAAAATTGAAAATATACATGTATATTAACATGCATTTTATGTGAAGTACTTAATACTGTAAAAACACAGTTTTCAACTTCTAAAAGGTTGAAGTTCATAGTGACGACTACTAAAAGGCATGTTTACGTTTCTTGCTTCTGTTACCTTCTTAATAAAACACAACTTCTAATGCAGTCCATTTTTGTTTAGCTCTAAATCTTTGTAAGCTTTACATCGTCTGTAGATATTTTTTGTAAACCTACTGACTCAGAAATGGTAACTTTCCCTTTTTTCAACAAAGTTGACGCGACTGCCTTAATGTGGGTGTTTTTGTCTTTATTACGCAAAGGGTTGAGGCCTAATTGCTTGGCCTCTTCCTTTAGGGCTTGTAGTGTGACATCACTGATGGCAGGTTTGTCCAGCCACGCGAGTATTATGGCTGTGGAGGACATCAATGTCAATCCTGGAAAGGGAGAGAAGACACCATAATGAATTTCATATTTCAAACTTATTGACATGCTGAGCAAACTGTTTTGTTGTCATTATTATTATTGTTATTGAAATTTTGGGGGGTAGACCACTCATAGTGTTAGTAGGAAATGAGAAGAATCCAATAAAACCAATCATTTTTCCCATTCTCATTAAGAAAGTAAAGGCTTGCTTCAATAAGAATTTCAAACAGCATCAATTTTTAACAAGAAACACTGTTAGTGTTAGATTAAACCCCTAATTTGCTTATGTTGCATGAGAAAATACATTTTAAGACAGTTCATGAACCAGGCCCCATGTGTTAACAAGTTGTATGGTCTTCCTAACACTAAGTCTTGTCCACTGGATAGAGTGATCCAACTTTTAAACAACTGATGCACACGTTGTTGTAGTGGTAAAATTTTGCTATATCTTTCCTCTATCATTCGTTATTGTTTGCAAAAATATATAAAGCAAAAAATCATACTAACCATCATTGAAATAAGATTCATAGTTTTTAACTTTCTCATTTCTTGCTGATGCTGATGACAACTTGCTATCTTGACTGCCACTTGAGCTCAAGTTTATTTGTACTGAAAATAAAAAGTCACTGGTACTTGGCTGTAGTCAAAAGTAGCTATATATTACTTACTTAGTATTGTAGATGCTACGATCCATTGAGGATAATTCATCTTTTTCTCTGTTTGTCAAAATTCTGTCAATCTCGTCATAGCATGTAAGAGGCTCCAATCTAGATCTCTTGGTTGAAGTCCGGTGTGGCTCCATGAGAGCTTTTCCTGGAAAATATACAGCACAAAATCAGTAGCTATTACATCCTCAATACACAGACCTTTTTAGTTCAGTGTTGATATACACAAGCTCAAGTACTTTTTCTATATATTAACAACCACTTCTCTTTAGAGTACTTAAATAACAAGTTAGAATAATCTGGCACTAAACGGGACAATGGGCACTGGGTGCTTCATCAACACAAGACACATGGAAATATATAATAATTTTTTCTCTCAGAAATATTTACCGAAAAGGGTTTGGACTGCCACGACAAACTTGTTTTTCTTTCCTATTGTGGTTAGACCTAAACTGTTCATAGATTCATCCGTCTTAATTCTTTCCGATTGCAATGTAGTCCCGTCTATTTCCTCTCTTTCAAAGTTTGCAGCAACCTCTTCGTTAAACATGGATTTTGCCCATTCCTTGACTTCTTGAACATCCCAATCTAATGAATAAAAGAAAAAGAACCTGTCTTATTATACAAACAGTTCACGTTCGACGTTAATGTTAGCTTAAGGCTTACATCGGTTTTGGCGGGAACTTAAGACTTACCTTTTGCATTGTCATTTGACTCCCGCTTTGGAACGAGCACACTTTTCGAACGCTTTAACGAAACAGGCAACACATCTGATTGCGTTTCAACGGGGCTCTCCTCGTCCACCGACAACGTATCTCCTGAAGAATCCAAATCACCACTCTCCTCGCTTCTACGACGTTCTGGTGGCATCTGCGACCGATACAACCTTCCCCGTTGAGAAGCCATGTTGAAATGAACACTCCTCGCAATCCCGCCACTTTTCTGTAGCCTGATTGCATGATCTGGATTGGGCGTTTATATAATGTGCATGTTGTGTCACTTGAATATGCCACCGCTGGCCGGCATGTATTAGAAGCTGGAAACATGGCGGAGAGAGACGGGAGTGAAACCGCAACAAAACGGCCATCGTCTCTCTGTTTTTGTTCTGCTAAAAAAACAGTACATGTTCACTGTACCTGCACTTCCTGCAATGGAAAACCTGTGAATTACCGGACTCAATTATCGCACTTAGAATTTGAGAGAAAGTTTGAAGCTGCCAATGCAGTCAATTTGCCAGGTAAGTTATCTATAAATAAAGTCTTAATATATCGTGCTTTGAAAAGTTTATTGCAAACCATCCAAAAGACCAGTCTTTATTATTATTATTATTATTATTATTATTATTATTATTATTATTAATGTTAGTCCTTTGAATATTACACTTTACAAATGCTTGTCTCAGTTAAATATTACAACACTTTACAAAATCAATAATCAATAGAAAACAAAAGTTACAGGGGAAAGGGCGGGAAAAAAACAAAATATTTTAAATGTTACACTTTGCAAAATCAAAAAGTCAATAGAAAGACAAAAGTTAAATGGGAGACGAGATGGGGAGAGGGATGGGAACAAAAATTATAAATAAATAAGCGTAACTTAATAAACAATTAACTGAGCTAGCTTAATCTCATATTTCTTTATTTCGTCAAGCATATTTCTAAGCTTATAATGCTTAAGTGAATTCATCTGCATTATTTCTGTGCCTATTGCAAGTTAAAAACGTTATTTTTTTAATGCGAGTAAGCTAGTGTATTTCTTTGGCTTCTTTTTGGTAGCTATAGATCCATCCATTGGAATATTTGCCACTGATGAAGAATTAGAAGATGAAGATGTGACTGACAGTTTCGAATATATTGAATCTCCTGATTCTCAAATCCATTCGGCTGTGTCTCCAAGTTGCTCTGCAAATGAAAATATCAGTGATGAATGCAATGATTTTGAGGAAAGCAATGTAACAGTTGCCAGCACTGAAGAACAGAACTTAAAGTATGCGATTGTGAAGAGCATTTTTGAAACCATTGAACTGAGCACAAAAACAGGTGCTTCTTTAGCCACAATTGTAGACCTGCTATGCTTTGCACGCCGTATGTATTGCAGAGGGAAAGGTATTGATGAAAACGATCACCCAATGAAATGTTCCTGGCCCAAGGACTGGGAAGAAGCCAAAAAATATCTCAAGGATGTAGGCTATGAGGACGCTCATGAATACTTCATTTGTTTGAATGCGACACATAAGCAGCACTGGGACATCATGCAGTCTGCATCTGAAAAGTGTCGTTTCTGTGGAGAAGTAGGAACTATTAAGTATTATTACCTTGGATTGCACAGCAAAGTTAAGCAGTGGACAGAGGACCCAGACATGTGTTCAAAGATGACAGCTCACTGGTCAGAGAAGGAACACTGGATAAATGGAAATGATGATGGCTGGAAGATCAAGAAGGAGGTCTGGGATGGATCTAGATTTGCAGAACTGGCTTGGTTCTGGGACCCTGATAAAAGTTGGTGTTTGCCTGCAAGATGTGTCAGAGAGGGCTGCAAGAATGTTTTGAGTGCTGATGAAGTATTGTAAGCCACTGCTCGGCCCAATGGAAATAGAGAACTCTACTGTGAATGTTGCTGTACCAAATTTCTTCATCAACCTGTGTTTGTAAAAGGTGACCCAAGGAACATTGCACTACATAGGTAACTTAAAGGTAGTTTATGATAAGCATGATACATAATAATTATTTGATTAAAATAGTGCTACTTTAATTGTATCCTTCTTCCCCTGCAACAAAATGAGTCACATCGTTTTTTCAACATCCATCTTTGTCAGTACATAAGACAACAACACTGTTACTCTACTTCTTCCATTGCAATAAAACTGTAATTTATTGTAGACTGATGCAAGACTTCCCATTGCATTTTCTTCAACACTGTTTTCATCATGTTAATGTTTATCCTTTTTGCTCCTTTATGTTGTACTTCAACTAAAACTATTCATTTGTCATTTATTCATTGTACACTGTATGCTTTTCAGGTCACTGGGATGGCTTTCAGCCATTTGGAAGGAAATCACGTGGTACTGGTAAGGTTAATTCTATTGGATCTATTCAAATCTTACAGTTAGTCAGTATCAATGGTTGAGGATACTCCGTAATTGAAAAGTATTGCATGTGCTGCATACAATAATTATTTTGTAACAAAGTGAATATTTTCTGAGCACCCAAGACCCTGCATACAAATATGAGCAAACATTTGCAATTCTTCCCTGACTAACAATGCAACCTGTTTACTTACTTACAATTATGATAGGTGCAATAGATGTCTCAGTGGCAACAATGGCAAAGGAACAACGCTTACAGACAGGTGAAGTCTACACAGTTGGATTTGTGCCATCTTATGACCTGCCTGATGCACGGCCAAACTCCATTGACCCATTTCTTGAACCACTTGTCAGTGATATTGAAAATGGATTTATTGAAGGTAAACTAATAAATTTAGGTGTGGACATAAGCTATTTGTCACTGTGTGAATGAGTCAACAAAAGACATTTTTAATTATAATTACTATGACAAGGACACTTGTAGCTTTGTACAATATTGTTATTTTAGGGCACTTTCCATTTGTCAGAACTGACCAGTCTGGCTGGTCAGTTTATAAACAAAACATACCAATTTGAAAGATATGTTTTATCCTGGTTCCTTACATTTCTTCAAAATAGAGCATATAATTTTGAGAGTTACAGTTTTGGAGCACTGTCCATACAAAATGACGCATTTAATTTACAGACTGGACTGTCTGGCTTACCGGTTGTGGCAAATGGAAGGCGCTCTCAGTCTCCTGGAATGCTATTGCTGGCACACCAAAAAGAAGACAGTGTTCACCAGTTTGAGTCCTAACACGTGTAGGGGTCAATGACATCATGCAACAATGTGAGCCAAGCTGTTGAGTGACATGTATTTATAACTTTTAGACCCCACCCTAGCACTTCTGACTAAAAATGTCATTTCATTATATGTTTTTAGGATACCAAGTCAATTATGCAGGATCACTTCCAAATTTTCCTCCTGCCAATATCACAATTCGGCACATTATACTGCTTTGGACAGGAGACCATCCTGCTCAGTGTGAGGTGTGTAAGACAAAGGGTGCTGGAGGAAGAAAAGGCTGCCGAAGATGTCATATATGTGGTAAGTGATGGAAGTTTTGGGCAGTGCAAATGCCGATGCCCATTTCTTTTCAGTCTACTTGACAGTATGTACTAGGTAATGTATTGTCTCAATTCCAAAGGGTAATGAAAGCACATGTTTGCTAACTTGAATAATACATTATTTCTTGGTTACTCCATTATATATAGGCACATGGCTGAGTGAACACAACCACAACTACTACCCAAACTTCAGGAAGCAATACAGATACCCTTATCAAAAGAGGTTGCTTGAGGAAGAATTGCCAATGATGAAGGCATTAGAAGAGGAAGAAAGACCTACCTATTTCCAAAGAATAAGCAAGGAAAATGGTCTGCTGGGGTTATCAGTGCTTCATAGGCTTTATCCTCTTTATGGATTTGATGTTCTCAGGGACTCAGTCTTTGATGCTATGCACCTGTTACCTCTCAATGCGGTCAAGAATAACATTGAGCGATGGATTTCTAAAGACTATTTTGCCAAAAAAGACCTTGACACCAACTTGGCAAAAATGCCATGGACCACAGGTACAGTACATGTAAATGAAATCATTCAAAACATAAATAAGTATTCAGATTGTTGACTTTTTACTGAAGTCAAGTCTAAAGCAAAACCTTTCTGTGCTGATTTTAATAAGCTGCTGTTGTTGTTTTCCATAACTTTACATACCAAAGAGATCATGTGCTAGATTACTATATTCAGTAACAGCTAAATTGCCAGAATTTTCTTCCACGGTCAGTTTAGTCAGTTCTCGTTTTTTTTTTTTTTATGTGTACTTCTTGAAACAAAGTCATAATTTTTCAGAAACCTTATGCATAAATGATGATTAAATTAAAATATATTTCACTCATATGAGCTTGAAATGTATAATTCCTTTACAACTACTTCAATTGCTACAGCAATCAGACTTAGGTAACAGTATGATTCACTTAACACAATAATATTATTTTATAGATTATCGTGCATCCTGCCTTCCTTTGGATACTGATTCAATGGGTTACTGGACATGTAAGCTCATTTATTGGATTTCTATTATATTGTCAGTCTGGAGAGGGTAAATTACAATATATAAAAAATTAATGTAGACTTCAGAGAACTCAACTATAATGTTCGAAGGGTCAACAGCTGTTTTGCCATGTATCTACAGTTGTACACTGTTTGCAGAATATTTTTCTTTCACAGTGTGAACTTTTATAAAGGGATATATTTCTTGAAATTATGGAAATTTTGCACGACCATAAGCCAGCTGCAAAAAGCATGTTTACTGCTTTACAGACTTAAAAATAGCCATGACACTCAATCATAACTAACTTAAGGGTCCTTACAGTCTGAATAAGTCATCCTCTTGATAATGTTTACACTATTATATAACCTAACAGCAACCTGTTCCTGGTTTTCTCTTGAAGCGGAGGAATACCAGAAACTGGCTTTTCCAGCATCAGAGTTTGTCTTGAATGGATTGCTCCCTGAGGAAGAATTGAAACTGTGGGCACCTGTTCCAAGAATGGTTGAGTTTGTCTTCAATTCAGGTAGAAATGGCTGGAGTGAAGAAATGCTTGACAACTTTAGATGCCTTGCTTGGAGGTATTGCATTTTATGTGAAGAGCAATACGGAGCTAATGCATGTGTAATAAATCTACATAACTTGACACACTTGCCTGAAGACATTCAGAGATTTTCAGCACCAGATAATTTCTGGTGTTTTGAATTTGAAAGGGCTGTGAAGAGGTATGTGCAGCAAAGTAGCAATAAAAAGCACATTGAAAAATCCTTTGCCTGCAGAGAAAGTCAAAGAGAATTCCTAAACTTTCAGCAAGACCTTAAGCTGATCTCATCTGAAAGGTGCAGATTTACTTGGGCTAAAGACAAGGAGAAGGTAATTGTAATAGACCAAAATTATGATAATAGAACCAATGCAAATACGGCCACTAGATTTAGTTTACATGAAATTTATCCTGACTATATGACCTTGCTTGAGGTTGATAGGACCAATTTGAATATAAACAAAGGATATTAATAAAACTAGTGGCCACTTTTGCATTGGGTAAATTACGTAGCAGATTACTTTTATGTTCAAGTTATATTGAAGCACTCACTAATTAAATGGTGGCACACTGACAGTCACCCAAGTATGAATGCTTATGCACAGACAATTGAGGAGAACGATTATATTATTTTTCATCACTGGGCATTAGAGAAGTTAACAGTTCTTTGCTGTGAAACATTGTAAGGATTGGTTGTTTCTAAATGCCTTTTGTTTTATCTTTGTTGTGAATGGAGTTTTTGTGGCTCAGTTCTATCTTTGTATAAAATTTTTTGGTATGATTTGCATGTATATGTATTTTAGTTGTAGGTTAAAATAAATCCAGAGGTTAAAATGATTTTTCAAACTAGGGTGATTTGTCTTTTCCTTTGTTTAAGGATTTTGTATTTACATCTGGAACAAAGGAAAAATATACAAATCAACCTTAAGTTTGACATCAGTTTAACCTGGGATTCATTTTAAACTAAAACATATGCAAAGGAATTAATTAAAGGATATTAAACCTGAAGTATAAAATAAAACCACATATTACACCTAATATCCATTTCAATTTGTTTGTAGTAATTCATGCCGACTTGGAATAACTGTCTTACTTGCCAAAATAGAATAATTTTATTACTTGTCATTTTGTAAGTGGACTGCTTGCACGTACATGTATAATAAAAACAAGTGACACAGCAGTTGCAGTTTTTCTTCAGAATGCAGTGCAGAGTAGCTTTACAGTAGTTAGATGTAATTCCCTTTTTGATTGTGCTCATTGATTTAGGTAACTGCATCATCTTTGGAAGGAGCCAAGTACCTCATAAAAATTTGTTCTGGTGGCCCACTAGCTGACAAAGTGAATCAGGGAGTCTTGATTGGTGCTGGCCATTTCCACATGATGTCTCGTCAAGAGAGGCAAATGATTCTAGAATATTTACAGCATGTCACAGCAGATGATGTGGATGAAGCTGTTGAGTCCTTCCGCAGTGCATTTCTACCCATGCATTGCAAACCAATGGGTGGAAAGCTTTACAGAAAAGGCGATTTTGTTGCTGGAGTCCAAGCAGGGGCTGAAATTTTTTTCAAGATAGAG
The DNA here is from genome assembly GCF_958299795.1 of Porites lutea. NCBI lineage: Eukaryota > Metazoa > Cnidaria > Anthozoa > Scleractinia > Poritidae > Porites > Porites lutea. The sequence continues at coordinate 22,251,413 of NC_133203.1, forward strand.
AACTTCTTCTTGGTTAAAGTTAACAATGACTATCAATCACTAGTTTTTGGTGACACTTTTCAATTGATTACTAATCCTGGTGGTGCTGTTTCAAGGCATCCTATTAGTGATACTGTTTATATTCAACCTGCACACTCTTGTGTCTGTGTAGGTCTAAATGATCTCAGACGAGAGATCATGTTGTTTCCGGAGACAGGTAACAAGTATGCAGTGGTAGATCCCTTCCGGAGAACTGTGAACCTCCCCAAGGTGATTGTACCTGTTTACCCTCAAGTTGGTGATTTTGTGTCTGTGATTGGTGATGATGAGGATGACCCATGGAGGGCACTAATAACAGAAGTGAATTACCATAGATCAACGGTGGGAGGTTATTTCTATGTAAATCATCCCAATTTTGATGCTAACCACCTCTGGGTAAGAGAGAGGCCACAAAGGAAGGAGACTATTCATTTAAACAGTCTTTTGTCCATTGTGAATGGTGAATGGGTGGGTAATGCGTGGAGAGACACTTGAGAACTCTTACCACAATACCAAGACTTAATTCAGTTTTGTAAAGCAGGATATACAGTGTTGCTATAACCAAGCCTATATACATATGAAAACAGTCTTATTGATGTTTATCAGCACAGGAAAATGAGATATCCAGATTTGTGTTTTTTAAAGCAGGATATCTCAAAACCCATAATTAATAACCAAACCTGGAAAATAAAGAAAACAGATTGCTAAGTTTCACTTTGGTTTTGACCTAATCCGAGTTTGGATTTAGTAGAAATCCAGCACAGGAAAATAAGATATCCAGATTTGTGTTTTTTCAAAGCAGGATATCTCAAAACCCATAGTTAATAACCAAACCTGGAAAATAAAGAAAACAGATTGCTAAGTTTCACTTTGGTTTTGACCTAATCCGAGTTTGGATTTAGTAGAAATCCAGCACAGGAAAATGAGATATCCGGATTGGATTGGGTTGGATTTCTCAATACCCAGGGTGAAGCTGTTTCTTTTAATATCCAGGATAGGGAAAAAACAGTGATTTTTATTACCTCACAGAAAAACCAGGAAAAAACCAGATTAAAACCAAACATGGTTATTATGGGAGGTTGGATTTTACAAAATGCATGTCAAAACCAAGTAAAAACTACATTGGATTTTTGGGTTTTTTTCCAGTGTTATTCATGTGTAAATTATTATGGGAGAGGTTATAGAGAAGTAATAAATTTGCATCAATAAATTCTAGAATATTTATCAATGTATTAACAAACTATGAAATGTACAGTCATCAAGTTGTGAGATACAATTATTTGTATACAGTCATAAGCAGTTATTTATTGCAAAGAAGAAAAGTTAGGGTAGAAGTGAAGATTAGTTTTCCTATAATCTACATTCACTTCCAAACTTTTATGAAGAGTATATAAAAGTTGTGAAATATTACTTTTCTGTTCAGTGAGTAAATTTTAGTAGTTACAATATAAGAAAGAATGGATGAGTAGTTGGTAAGCTACGTAGTATATAGTTAGTTTTGGAGAGTGCACCATTCAGCAACGTAGTTTTTTAGAATAAATGAAGATCCCACTATATGGTGGGATCATTTTTTTTTTCCACATGTTCTGAAATCAGCTAAGGTAAGTGAGTAAATTGTTATTGATTAATATGTACTGTAAATATTTATTTTTGTCATTAAGTTCTTGTTTTAATGTACTTTGCAGATTGTGAAAAACAAAGAAGAGGAAAAAAGATAGTTCATATAGCGACTTTTCCTGGCAAGGTCTGCTGCACATGATTCAGCAGCTCCCCTTTGGATCCTGTAATGGGGACTTGATTCTGGGCTTGAAGATGGAGTTTGAGCACTTCACTTGATAACGTTGAGAGGTGCTATTGACGTCACCTCAGATGCACGGTTTGATTGCGAAATAGTACGGCGAGGACAAGCCATTATAAAAATGTTACAAGAATAATATACTGAGCATTAACCTTGCTGAACAATAGAACCAAAGTGGACTCAAGTGAACTCTGAACAGTTGTTCTAGGCTATAAATGGATGTCTGCTGGCATAGCCAGTAGAAAAGGCTGTACTACAAGGCAGCTGAGTGTTGAATGCGTGAAGTGTTAGCTATGAATAGTAATTTGAAGAAATTGGCCAATGCTGTGAATCGTACTATAGCCTTCTTAAAACAACAAGGCCGTAAAGTTCTACACTAGAAAACAAAGTAATTCTTAGAGGCTGATGACCTTGGCAAGTTGACTACACAACTGCTTTATTGAAATGGTTACTGATAACTAGCGTCATGTTCCATTAACTGCATTTTACTGGTGTGACAGTAAAATTGCTTTTTACAGATTGTGAACAACAAAGCAGAAGAAAAAAGATATTTTTTAAGTGGTTTCTGAGGAGTCAAGTGGACCAACGGACAAAAATTGCTACACTGTATATGGATTAAAATAAAATTACAGTTACTGAAAGTGTTCGCAAAACGACATAAGCAAAACGACTTAAGGGGTAAGCCGATAGCAGGTAACCGTGAAACGACATATTAGGCAAAACAATGTCAGATCTGCGGCAGGGTCTGCAGTACGAGTTGCATTTTATAGGCGTTTAGAACGTGAAGTGTGGCTAGATTGATAACCTGCGTACAGTTACAAGAAACAAATAAATCGTTATTAGAGTAGTAATTCCAATGCAATGTAAAGTGCTGCGAGTAAACCATGACCTTTGAGATAGTTTGTAGGCGACAAGAACAAGGTGACATGGAATCAAGTTGAATATTGAACTCGTTAATTCTAATACCGTTCGATAGCGTATAAAATTATTTTCAATCTTTGCTTTGGCAGTGCAGAAAACGCTTAAAGTACACACGTGAGAACAAATATTGCTACACATTTCAGAGAAGCTCTTAAATAACTAAAGAAATTTATGAGTTAAGCTTAAATAAACACAAAAAAGCCTTGGTGCATAAAAATTTGGCCAAAACACGGAATATATTTCTCGTACAGCTGCGTACAGTTCCAGCAATCAGTTCAAATATTCTAAGAAACGTTTAGGTTGAATTCACAAGAATTTTTTACATCCAGTTACGTCGACAGTGTTCGCTTGGGAAATCGTTGCCTTTTACAGGAAACTGGATTTCTCCGCCTCACTTTAGTTTTGAATACCTGCTCTCTTACTTCAAGAAACAATCCTCGTTCCAGCGGATTACGTGTGTCCCATAAAATAAAGGAGGGGAAGATGAGAAAAAAATTGTCGTTTAAGAGGATACTAGTACGGAAAGTCTTGTTCGATTTGTACGTGCATCATCAGCGTTTTGTAAATTTGCATACCTCGGACATGCAGTTCGTGATAGCCTGTTGCAAGCATTCAGATAGTAGCCTGTCCCAAGTGGGCGTCGATAAAACCCGGAACATGGAACATCCCGGAACATCCCGGAACATGAAAAAATAATTAATTAATTAAATAAAAATAATAATAATAATACTAATAAATAATAATAATAATAATAATAATAAAAAGAACAATAGATAGAAAACAATTTTTGCAAAAATTTATAATAACAAAAATAAATAACATAACATAGCATAACATGACATAAAAACGAAAAATAAAGAAACAGAAAGAAAGAAAGAAAAAGAAACTGGTATCATCTCCGAGTATGAGAAAACAATATTTTGTCGCAATGAATTTTTCGGGCGAGTGAGGGTCCATTCAAATGACAGTGATGAGTGAAGGCTTGCTTCTAAATTCAAAATATACTTATTGTCTCATTGCCACTGAACTGATGTCTACACTTTTAGTACTAAAAGGACAGTTAACTTTTCACACTAACAGAAATATATACACTCGTTATTCCTAATCTTTGCATTTCTATTTGAAATTTATTTGTAACTCAAGCATAAACATATTTCTAAGTAAAAACATTTTTCATAATGAGAAGATATTTACCATTATCATAGGCATTGAAGCGATCGACAAAATGGATACAAAACCAGTACTACTAGGTTATACAACAGCATGCAGACTGTATCCAGTACAACTGCAAGGTAAAGTTTTCGTAAGATAAAATCATTTTCGCAAAAAAAGTGCCAAGGTAGATTCCTAAAAATATTTACATTCTATAAAATACTCTTGAGATCAGCATCAAAATGTTTACAACTAGGAAATTAATGTCAAAACCAAAGACAAATGTTTCTTATTTTGTTTAAGTAGTGCAAACATTCACCAATGTTCCATTAACTGAATTTTTAATAATAATTTAATATTTTGTTTCTTCAGACAACAACATTGTATTCTTTGCTCAAATGGTGGACAGTAGAGGTATAAACTTTTTAGATACAATGATAAGTTTACACTCAACACTAGCAATCCTCATTAAGGTATTCTCTTGTTTTGTACTGCCAATGAGGTACTCATGCCAGTTCTTCAAGAGATGGATACTGCTGCTATTGACTGGATAAATGTCTATCTATAATATTTTACAACTACATTTCTTTCCCTAGAGAGTGCAACACAAACCAGTACAAATGAAGGTAAACTTATTTTGCAACCTTTAAGTCACTTAGGTAATGGTGCAGACAAGTAAAAGGCCCACATGGCCAGACCTTATACTACTTTTAATAGCATGAAGCATACCTAAGAACTCCCTTGCAGATAGAATGGTAGTGCATTGCAGGGTTACACTCCAGCATTTTTTAAACAGTACGCATTTGTAGACAGGGGTGAAGAAAGACAGTTGATGATCATAATAATAACTAGGATATTATTATTGCTTTCTGAATGCAATTGCTTGTATTGAATTAGCAAATTAAAGGAAGAGAATTGAAATTTCTCATGTTGCCTATAACACAAAGAATTTTAAAAAATGTTAGATACTGCAAATGAGTTCCATCCTTATATTTCTGATAAAAGCAATACAAGGTCTCTTAGTCTCTTAGTCCTACACAATTTTTAAAACAGTAAAATCTTCATGCTTGCATCTCTGACAGTAAAGTGAGATAGGAATCTCTTTGTTTCAGTCTTTTCTTTATAAAATTGAAGCATCAATTTTTTTAAATCCATTTTAGTACAAAGAAAATCAGCTACAGTGCCACTGGGTAAGAATCAAGTTATATTTATCACATGATACTTAGTACACAATGTCAATTAATTTAGTACATCTTTTAATTATATATTATGATTACTCGAATGCTCTTACAGCACCATTCATTATCAGTTTCTTCAAGACTAGATCAACAAATGAGGAGGTCATTAATTCTACATGAAACAGCACTTACTTGTTAAAGGTTTTTTACTTCCTACTTTATCAACACTGATACTTTTTGTTTCTCAATTGATTTAGTATGTGTTAGCAATTACGACTAGAATTATGTCTGCAATCACAGGTTATATCTGTGTGTAATACCAAAAAATTCAAGCACCTGCATTGCAGAGAAATCACATCATTGCCACAGATCAAAAAAAGTGATTTACTGTTCATGTCATTTCAATCATCACCAAAAATCAACTGCACGCTTATCACCACACCATTTGCATACAATCAAAATTTAGAACACCTAACTATATCACAGTTTTGCTAACTAAGATTCGTATTTTTTTTGAACCACTGAGTATATTCTTTACTTGTTCCAAACTTTCAGAAAAGTCCTAAATTTCACCTTTCTAAAGCTTTTGTAAAAATGTATGACTTCAATCAGGCAATAATTCTTAGTTCCAGATTCCACAATCTCTGTAAGGAATGTGTTGCACAATGACTCCCCCTTTTCTGTCCTGAATACAACAAAAACTCTGTTCCAGATTATGACTCTTGCTGCCTACACAAGCAAGACTAATAATATGCACAACAAATCAATGACTAGCAGAGTCATAACTCCATTTTGCATTACAATACGTCAAAAAATTCTAGAAAGCTCTTTTTATTGTTTCTTTCTTCCTAATTTTCCTTACTACGGTTATTTCAACTGAAATCTTACAAAAAAATATAGTTTTTCAGTATATAAAGCCATTTTTTCAATTACCCATGATGCACTGGAGGGATGGCAAAATTCAAATCAAGTTGTTTTTTCCTTCATAGAAGAGTATTTAGAAGGGAAGTAAGCTGCATTAGCTAAGTTTAAAGCAAATGTATGATTTTTTTGATATTAACAATCTCTCTTTTAAGGAAAAAGTTAAGATAATAATTCAGAGATGCCAACCTCTGGAGGCCTAAAATTAGAAGACTGTCTTTTTTTCACTACCCCCCAGAATTTGAATGAACCCCCCCCCCCCCCCCCAAAGAAAATTGACCCAGCCCCTAATAGGAATGACTTAGAATATTATATGATGTCTTTAATATGTGATGTACACACTTTCAAACATACAAGTCATATATGGTGTATCCTATCCTATAAGTATAGAAGTGTCCCTTTAAAATCTTGCTTCCTCAGTAGTAATGACACTGATAATCATCTGTAAAGTTCTCACTCACCATCAGAAATATCTTTCATTGGGTAGAAGTAATACATTGGGTCATCAATTGATGCAATTGCAACAGTGCTATCTTTTCCAGCCAGGTCTACTATCTGCAGTGCCATGTTATGATCCAGAACTTGAATTTCTGATCCCTGCCTGGTTGTTGCTGCAGTAGCTTCTCTAAGTATAGGAACTCCTTTGCATTTATCAAGCCAATCTTTATTCAGCTAGTTTAGCTGATCATCCATCAGGAAATTAACACAGTAGCAAGGGCAAAACCTAAGTAACAGCTTCTCTTGCTCAAGCAGATTGACGACCAATCCTTGGGTCGACTCTTGAAAATTCTTGAGTCATTCTTATCACAATTTCTCTTATTCAATCTATACAAAATAAAGCAGAGTATATCAATAGACAAGTTAATTATATACCAAAAATAAGTACAACTAACAATCTTGTGGTATAACATGCACTTTATACACAGCACAGTTTTACTATCAGAAATAATGCTTTTAGCAACATTTTTAGCATGGTGCATTAACTATGAGAGTTCCTAATATAACTTTACAATGGCAAATATGCATCATTATTTCAAGCTAATTAAACATAATTATTAGCACAAAAGCTAGTGTAAATGAAGCAACAAAAGAATTTAAATAAATACCTTCAGAATCAATTCACTTGTATAAAGCACATGCTACTTATTGTGGGGTGGGGGCAGGAGCCCAGGAGAACACGAGGCGGGAGGGACACAAGAGATGGGAAAAGAAAGGACAGGAAATGGGATCTCTACAATAGCAGGAAATGAAAGAGAAATTCAAAAATGCAATCTTTTGTTATTTGTTGCTGCTTACATCCAGTCAATGAAATGAACACAACAACATTTCTTGACTTCCATTCAACATTCTCCACAGCTTAAAGCAAAATTTCATATTTGAGAAAACTAAATAAAAAGATGAAAATTTGTATTAGGGATAAAAAACACAGAATTACTTCCTGTGAAAATAAAAACCTTTCCAAGTCACTTACATCATAGGACATTAATGACATAGCATGACACATGCACACATCTGTTGACCGTGTCACTCATGTCAGTGTATCATTTCTCTTGCTAGCTCTCAAAATTCTGTGTAAGAATGACAACACAAGTCAGGTCAAATGTCATCGAAAACCACTTTGATCTGTCTCAGTATTTTCAGTTTGATGGGGAAAAATCCATCCATGGAAGATCTTCCTGGGAGCTTGCTCCATATGACTGTAGTTCACAATTGAAAACACTGAAGATTTTGCCACGTGGTGTAAACTTGTGTCAAAGGAATGCCGCTTCAATAATCATGCTGGAGAGTGTAGAGTGGTTTGATTTACAACACAATTTTTTATTTTGGACAAGGCCAAAGCACTCCCTATTACAATATGGAGTAAAAATACCATGAGTTACATCATAATGGGAGAAACGCAATAAAGGGTGCGAGTCAGCAGAGAAACGGACAAAAAAGTATGGGCAGTCGGAGAACAGGGTACAGGAAGCAGAAGATTGTGACCCCCCCAGTCCCCCCTCCCCACCTTCACCTACTTAAAACCAAGATAAAAATTTATGACACTGCATTTAATGTTAGAATGCATTCCAGCTACTATGGATTGTACAACTGCATTTACAATTCCCTAACAAAATACAACAAATAATATTTAATAACTGTAAGTAATGTCTACTTCTATTCATTAAATGCATTTTCTGTTTATAGCACTCAAGCGTATTCAGAACACTCCTGAGTGGGATGCAGCTCGATGTGAGTATAACATTTCAATACTTTTAAGTACATTGATTGTTATTCTTTTCAAAAGTCTTCATATCAATGTGATCAGCAAAAATATTATTGTGAACACCTAAAATGATGCCACAAATTTTACACTAAACACTTCAATATTCATAAAACAATAATGACATATTTTTTATTTTTATTATTAAACAGATAATCGACGCACCTGCAAACGTAAAATTTAAAGGTAACAATAAACTAGTAACTAGAAATAAGCAAAGGTTTAGAGAGCATGACTGAAGGTGACAACAATCAGAAGTACAAATGCTTTTGCTCCATTAGTCTGCTTTGCATAAGTTTCACTTCACAGATGGTCAAAACATGCATGATCACATTACAAGAGGTAGAAGGTTGAAACGCACATAACCTAATTACATTTTCTACACTCCATTCATTTTTACTGGAAGTGCAAACAAACATCGGCCACATATAGACAACAGCGCATGTGTAATAACAACCTAGACATTTAGGATTGTAGCCTCCTCCTGTTGCCTGCAATAATAAAATGTTAAAGAATGCAGGTCGCAACAATTGAAGGTGAAAATGTTTTTCCTGAAACACTGCACTTGCATAAGTTTCATGTCACATGATTAATGATTAAAACACACATGATGAGTTTAGACCTATAATAGAATACACAAACATGCATTACCAAACTGCATTCTCAGCATTCTATTCACTGTTAGTAAAAGTCCAAACAAATCATTGCTAGATATGATGCATGCATAATAACAACCTGGGGCCGGTTGCTCGAAGCCTGGTTAGCACTAACCATTGATTAAGAAGTATCAAAATGTATCGGTTTCCATGGTATTTAACGCTGGTTAGCACTAACCATGCTTTGAGCAACCCGGGCCTGGAGATTAGCATGCATGCTCCTCTTGTTGGACACAATATATATCTTTCTTATTCTAGACAATAACATTTATTACAAGATTTTCACCATTTTAATCATCCACTGCAGTAATGTCTTTTTCATTATTTATTATAACTAATTCATTATATTAGTGACCTCTTCACTAATGCAAGTATCAGCATTATGCTTGACAGGCATGACAATAGACTGAACTGGAGTGTAACAATCTGTCCCTACCCGATGTGGCAAATTTGAACATAATTTAAACATAACAAAAAGTTGACCACACAATTAGGAAAGTTCAACTCAGCACTACTAAAACTTGTTGGCACCCCAAAATTCAGAAATTTAAAGCATTGTTATGTTACTACTACATTACTACAAGGAAGTTTCCATGATGTTTCACAACAAAACTGTCCTGCAGTTTCCATCCAGAGTTAAAATATACAGAATTTCTACAATTTTGAATTCCTTTCAAGATCCAACCAAATAGAAAACAAGACTGTGGTCTAACAAACATTAAAACGACCACAATGCCATACTCTCAACATTAAGATGATCAGTGCACAACTTCACAACATCAACAAACAATTCAATGTTCACAGCAAGACCTTTTTTTGACCTTTTATTACTAAATTTAATTTATTTCAACGACAAGCTGAGCTACCTTGCCACTATGTAAACAAGAACAGTGCAAGCCTTATGTACCTATCAATGTAAAGCCAATGGTGGTGGGGGGTAGGGGAGGGGGTTGGCTGGGCATGAAGCAAAATGAATTAATTCCCAGAGTTTTGGGAATTCCTAGGAATTCCAATTTATTCCAAGACATACAAATGAGGAAACATAAAAAACTTTGGAATATTTGGGAATACTTAAGAATAGGTGAAAATACCAGTGGGAATTTTTCAGAATTCCTAGGAATTCCCAATCATTGAAAGTTTGGAGGAAACTGTCTTTGGAATTTATGGGAATTATTGGAAATTGCAAAAACACACTGGCCATGTGACTGATCTTGTTCTCCCAGGGGAAGGTATATTTGAATCTTTCTTTGCTCAAGATTGAGATATTTGACTGCCAACTCGGATGAAAAGGACTGACACCAAACATATGTTTCCTGCTACCACACTTCACGCATGCACGATACAGTTTGCAACGATCTGGAAATCATGGAGGCCAGCAAGAACAAGCAAAAGCTGAGTGGATTTTGCTGTTTTAGCATGTTTTTGATCAACTAAACCTTTTAAGATACTCTGCTATCAAAGTAAACTGAGGTAAAGAGAAACCAAGTCAATTTTGCAGGTATAATTGATCAGTGTATGGCTCATTCACTACAATCACTCAAAAGCTTATAAAACTGACTTCCTTTGTACCATTTACCAAGAACAGTATATTTAAACTTACAAAATATGGACTTTCTCCTAAAGGCTTCTGTATTCTTTGCAGTGTAACACAGATTATCATTAAAACATATAATTGCAGCCGTAACAAGAACGTGTACCTTTGCTGATGCAGCAACGTTTATAGATAAAGATTATAGAGTTTTATTTGGATATACCTTTAATTTCTTCAGTTCTGCATTGGGATTAAGAGCAATGTGCAGCCTGAGGTGGAGAAAGTTGGCTGCATTTCACTTGAATGATTTGCCCATAGGCAGGGAATTTCATAGCAAATTTTTGAAACATGTCAAATCCCCACCGCATGCCCTGAATCCCCCCCCCCCCCCCCCCCTTTGCTGGCTTTACATTGAAAGGTGCATTAGCTATTAAAAAAGCTTCTCTTCTTTACTTCACTTTGATGGTATGTTAAAATTTGAACTTCAAATATTATCCTTACTTGAGGAAGTGTAAAGTGAAATAACTTCAAACAGCTAATAACTCTCACACAAAATTTTTGTTTTTCATCACAAATTAGCCCCAATCTTAATTATCATCCCATGCATCTCCAAAACTTGACTGATCAACATATAAAACACAGTCAAGGACAAATCTAATTTTCTAGAACTATTCCACAATGAATTGATATTATGCTGCAAAGAAACTACAAAAACTATTACACAGTAACACAACTTACCATAATAATAAAAAGATCACTGCAGATTGCAGTACTAAAAAAATCTCAAAGGACAGCTAGAGTACAACCCAAAACCTAAAACACACCTTTAATTTCTGTAAAATTTCATCTTATTCACGTCGTTTGCTCACTTACACTATCAATAGCCAATCCTGTACACTAACAGACACATCACACACATATCACCTTGAACAATGTGCTGCTGCAATATGCATTTCAACATTAATAGAGCTTCACAACATGTCTATTACAACAACTACTTCAATGATCTCATCTAGCCCAAATTGTGTGAACACATTGATAGTCCTATCCAACTAACTAAATTATTAAATTATTAAAAAGCAAACCGCACCAAGCAAACACGTTTAACTCAGGGTTCACTCAATTTTACGTTATTTTCAAATCACGAACAAATCACCATTTTCCTTTTAGCATAAAGAAAATACTCCATTATTTTCTAACAAAACCTTTCAACTTACCATTGTCACGAACTTTCAATCCCTTACCATAGCTAGTGATATGGGACATATATGGTCCAAATATCAAAATGGTATGGGATAACCTCTGGCCCATATGTGGGCATTATATGGCTTTGATATGGGTTATTGCCTCCCATACCAAACCCATAAATAGTGTCTGTTTTAATTTTAGCCCCATTTTATTGTCTTTCCCTATGGGATTGCTACGTATTTCGTAAAGTTCCATATATTCCCCATAGGATCTGGTATGGAAATGATATGGGATAGTCCCATACCAATCCCATATGACGACTGACCTGTCTCTATGGGATTGCTATGTTTTTCGTAAAGTTCCATACATTCCCCATAGCATATATCCCAGGATTGGTATCGGACAGTCCCATACCAATCCCGTTCCTTGCGATTGGTAATTGTACCATATCATTCCCATAGCATTCGGGAAAACTGACATCTGTTATGGGAATGCTATGGGTACTTTTGATTTTAGCGCCCCATACCAATACCGCTGATCCAAGATTGACTCCACCACTATGGGAAACCTATGGGATACAACTAGCTCTACTTTAGTGAAACATGTACAGGTGAACCCATAGTTCATCAACAGCCTAGCCCCCATACCAATATTACTTTCATAATGCAGGAAAATTAACTATCAATCATTGACATCTCAACAATATAGTCAATATAGTCAAAACTTTTAATTGTTGACATCTCTTGAAACTCAAGAATTATAATGAAACATGATGATAAAATCCTTAGAAAAATCTACAAACTGTACAAGCTTGACATATCCTGTAAGTTAATAAACTTTCAAACTGGCACATCAGAACTGTTTTTTTCTTTTGTTGTAAGTGGAACTCTTATTCTTTGTGGCCGCCTCGCCTCCACGCATTTCATATTTATTTTCTGAATAATTTGACTCGGAACAGGAGAGTCCTTGGCAAACTTTGAACAAACTTTTCCTGAAAAAAAAAATGAAAATTTATTAGTTTAAAGTCATGTTAATGTTGTGAGCCAGTTTTTATATATTGGTAAAGTGTTCAATAAAATAAGACATACACCATTTTAAGTTCTGATAATGAACTTAATAGATGTCATTAATTTTGTTTTATTTTTAATATAAAGTATACCTTAGAGTTCTGATACTAATGACCCGTGTAGTTGTATGTTACTTTAGGATTAAGAAACCTAACCCAAGCTTAACAACAGCCAAATTAAATCACTGGTTTTGGGGAATGTTATTTTGGGAACCTAATGGTTTTCTGAATAAAACTGAAACAGAGCATATTAACTTACCAATGAGGGCATCAATGATCATTGGAGTCAATGACTTGTTGATGTCACCATTCTTGGTTTTTCTTTCATTTCCTCTTGCATTTAAAACAGCAAGTGTTTCTTTGTTGAAGAATATATCAATGGCAGCATTGATATATGCTGGCCACGACTTGAATGCTGAGCAGTATGCTCGCTGGTGAGGGTACCAAAAGACTCCTGACCCCTCCATTACTTCTACCATCTGGAAATATTAAAGACAGAAGTTAGACATTACATGTATATATGCCACTTGACAATGTTTTTATTAATTTTTCAATTGACAGCTTTGTTAGATAATACGTATCTTCTCTGTTATTTCTGCTTATCTTGGTCTGACAGGACAATCAAAATTCAGGAATTGTAAGAGGTGGTATGGTCATTGACTGGCCAGCTAAAACATGCCATGGAAGTTGTTCAAATAATGCCAAAACTACTCAAAAAATCTTTTTTGAAGGAAAAAACTTAAAAAGCAATAGAACCTCATACTACGGCTTAAAAGGAACACCAACTTATTGCATAGTGTTTGCAGTCCTGTGCTGCTTAATTCAGGCACTGTACACTTTCCTCTGGCCCATACAATGCTACGAACACTGGTGATATGTTGGGCTACACACTTTTGAACAAGAACACTTAAAAGAACAAGACATTTGACCAAGCTTGATACTGTGTGCATTCTTATTAATCTTTGAATTTAAGTCTTTGAATTGACAGCAATGTCAGTAGTTAAGTTCAAGTTTGCTCACTTTTTAAACCAATGTTACAGTACACAGGGCGGAAAGCTGATTTGTTTTTCAGTGTTAAACAATTAAGATAATTTTTATATTTGTAAGTGTTTTATACCTTGTATTCTGCAGCCAATGCATTGTCAAGAATACCAGCTCCAGGTCGGCTGTTCACCACTTCTGCAGTTGTCTTTGCTTTTACTGTCAGTGACATTAAAGAAAATAAAAATAAATTAGTTTTGTTGAAACTGGTCATGCTATTTTACAGCAGATTACAGTTTAAGAGTATACCTGAATATGCTACACATCAGGAGTACTCGTTTGAAAATTGTGTCATACTATTTTGTATTGGTTTCCATTAAAGGGGCAGTGTCATACTATTTTATTAGCAGTTCAAAAAGCTCAAATGTCTTCACATCATTGGAAGCCCCAAAAATAATAGTGTTGTTTTGCTACCAAAGACTATATTACTGTACTGAGACTGTTTACTGTTGCTGCAGACTGCAAGGGTGGAAATGGATTACAACTTGAAAATGTTTGCCAATTTTTTCAAGTTGTGATACTGTGTATGGAAAGTAATACATCATAATAGAAACTTACATGCTATACTGAGTCTCTTGTGGACTTTCTCTAACCGCTTTCTTAAGGCCTTTGTTTCCACCCTCTGTTCTTTGCAGCAATTACTACTGGAAACATCAATGTCATTCTCCTCAGGGATGATTTCCACCTCCTCATCCATTTCTTCATCGCTACTGTCTGCAATGGCGCTTTGAAAATGAAGGCCCCTCCTTGGCTCACAGGTACCTTTTGACTTTGAACTGGCTGTTGTTTTTGTAGGCATGTTACGTTTTGCTAGCAAGGTAAGGTTGACTGGTGGAGATTCTTGTGGTGTTGATTCAGAAGTGTTTGCGGTTCTGTCCGATGATAAAGTTGTGTTAGCTGGAGTCAATGGTGTAGAAGAGTGGGAACCTGTTTGGCGAATTGGTTGAGGTGTGAAGGCTGCATTGGCAGGGTTTCTTTTGGTAACCTCATCATTTGCACCCCATCGGGATGCTGCCTGGGCTTTTCTCTCTTCCAACAAGAATTTTTGTCTTTCTTGATCTTGATCTTTTTTCTTTTGTTTCTCTTCCCTGTCTTTTGCCTTCTGCTCTTTCTCTTTAGTACTCTCTGTTTGTTTCTGTGTTGTTTTCTTCTTTTTCTGGCCACCTGTACTCTCCGCCTGACTTTTTCTTTTCTGCTGTGCTTCTCTTTCCTTGCCTCCATTTGTTTTTGCTTTTTCTTGCCTCAACCTCTCTCTCATAAGCTCATTTTTATCCCCTGTAAAGATGTATTTTGATGATAACAAATTAAACACAATTCTGCCACTCAACCTGATCTTGACATTTGATAACAGATAGGAATATTTATCATGCCATATCAACCTGTCTTGTAGCAACCTTTGTTGTAATTTTTTTAATTGGTTTCCCTGCACTCACAAAAGTTTTTTATATTGTGGGTTTGTCATGGTCAGTTGAGCCTGGTTCACACTTGCGACATAACTACAAATTTAAATAACCAAACTCTAAATTTAATCTATGTCCTGTTATGAGATGGTTTACATTAACAGCAAACACAATTTACTCACCTCCTTTCATAAGTATCTTGGCATCGTAGTATTGGCAATTGGGGATCCATAGAGCACTAACGAAATCTCCAATTTGCATTTCATTGCCTTCTTCTTCATCAGGGAAGATATGGCGAATTTCATCTTCAGCAAGCACTCTTAAATTTTCATCGTCTTCATATTTAACAAGGTACCAAATCTCTGTATAACAAAATATTTGTGTGTTAGACTTGTTCACCGATTAAAGCTTTTTTCTGGGTACTGGTAGATTTTATTTTAGGAAAATGTATAATTCCTAAAAATATTCAAACCCCACACTCAACAGGGCTGTGCTCTAAGGGCGCCTGGAGGCCTCAGGCGACTAACTTTTGCCTTTGGGCGACCAGATAAACTTACATTTTTCATATAAGCTTTAGTGCTGGGCGACCAGGATTTCATGGTTTAGATCCTCTTGTTGCCCAGTAATTTTTGTTAGAGCACAGCCTTGCTCAATCATTTTCTACCTACCTTCAAATTAAAAACGGGGTGAAACGTGTTACAGTCGAGCCAGGTCAAGCATACCCCCCCCTAGATTGCCCGTTAGTCGTTTCAAGTAATGCATTCATTTTTGAAAATGTTCGAATCAAAACTCGATTGTTGATTGGACAATGTGAACAAGGAATGCTCCTAATATGGAGATGTAGCTTGCTTTCAAAAGTCAAAAGGAGTTCGGTCGTTTTGATACAAAGTCGATTCGATACAACATTTCACATGCTGAAATCCGTCAGAAGTCAGCTATGGACGCTTCTGTATGTTCTGTATGTCAGTATGTTTCAACACGTAATGAAAAGCGGCGCCTAAATTCTTAAGAACGCTTCATTCAAATTATTGAGCGAAATATATTTAATCTACGGATTATTGTTTACATTCCACATGTCGCTTCCTTTCACTGGCCGAATTAAAATTCCAATAATTGTTCATTTCTGGAACAGTGCTAAAAATGCGAACAGTCTAAGAACCAGTATGAAGCATGAGGCACAGACTGTTTGGAAAAGCTTCATCTTGATTTAATTTGGCGAGCGAAACTCAAAGAAACCGGCGCAAGTTTGTATGCAGGTTTCAAATTACCCTTTTGACATATGCAAATTCGGCGGTCATGTTGAAACGCAGACCATGCAGACTGCAGACTGCAGACTGTGCAGACTGTGCAGACTGTGCAGACTGAGTGTTATTTTTTTTTACTTGTACCGTAATTTTCTACTAAAATTTCTACTATAGTTTCCTGCTTCCTCTCATTATGTGCACTGTGCATCACCATCATATGTGCACTGATGTGTACCTGCAAGGGTCATGGGTAGGAAATGAGAAAATCACGGGCTCATGTTTACCGGCAGATGTAAAAGCAGTTTCGCGTGCTTTTCGCTGCGCCGCTTTCACGCAGGAGCGAATACGATGGAGGAAGGTAAGCTGTTTCTTTCTGTAACTGTATTATACTGCCACGATTATTTATATTTTTACATGTATCTGTAAGATTTCAAGAAATGACGGCAAGTCACCGGTTTGAATTACAGAGTGAAACCAAAGACGATCATCAACAATCAAGGAAATTGAGGAAATGTCTCTCTCGTAGCCGTTGTAGGAAGCCGAAAAGGGTTTATTTTAAGTCACTTAACCTGAAAAAGCTTCTTCTACTAAAAAAATTTAAATAATCGTGGCAATATAATACAGTTACAGAAAGAAACAGCTTACCTTCCTCCATTGTGCTCGCTCCTAAATTTTCGCTGTGGCAAAATGGTTAGCCTGCGAAGAAGCGACGACCGGAAATGCGTCTGCGCTTCGCAGGCTACAAAATGGTCGGTAACCGGTCAAGGTGTTAAAAACACTAAATGACCGGCAGTCCCATATTCCGTAAATTTCACAAAATCGGAAGACGCTAGCTAATCTAAACTATCATATGTCGATTAAGACAAGTCAAGCGATCCTGAAATGCTTTATAGATCTCAAGTCTAGTGTTTGGTTTACGCTGGGCTCTAAAGTGTGACACTTAGAACTTTTTTCAGCTCGACTGCCGGTCAAGGTTTTCAAAACACTAAATGGCCGGCAGTCCCATATTCTCAGTAAATTTCACAAATCGAGAAAATTCAGCCGTTCTGAACTATCATAAGGCGTGATCCTGATCAAACCAGCCGGTTTTGTGGGATTTCTATACATGTATTATGGGATGTTCGTTACTATTTTCTATCCAAAGCATGGCGTGACAGGCGACGTTTGACGTCATAACATCTTGACCTTTCATGCGGCCTCCTTGGAAAACCAGCGGGAAAAGTCTCCACGCGCGCGTTAGTTCCCTTCTGGAGCTGAAATACACTTCACTTCACTTCTTGTCGACGTTATGATGAAACCAAAAAGCTTTTTTGTACAAGATTATCTTACCTTTGCGTTGATAGAAATAATATCGAGTTTTCAGTATTTGTTCTTTGCCATTGAGTGGACTGCGAGATTTACTGAGAATATAGGACTGCTAGCCAGTTGAGTTGACCATTTTCCCTACGGGCCAACAATAAATTCGCTTCTGCACTCATAACTGTAATCTGTTTCAATTGTTCTCGAAATTAAGCCATTCATGCCTCAAAACGAACGAAAACACAAAGAAAGAGTCAATGAGAAATTGATATCAACATAAATTCCCATTGAAATGTTATTTCTTTTACCGTAATGTCCTCTGCAGCTTGAAAATTATTGAAAACCCCGCTTCTTCGAAGATGAAAATTATATCACCCCGCATTGAAATAAAAAACATGGAGTTCCTTGAAGCAGATTTCATGAGCTTTAAGCTATCCTCTTTCCACTATAGCGACTTCTGAGTATTCTTTAAAGCTTTTTCGTTCCATTTTAAATCTTTTAAATGTGTGTTTAAATATAAGCGTACATGTTAGTTAACTCCAAACACGTGCAAACATGTCATGCTACACTGATGAGTCACTTACCTTCTCTAAGACGCGCTGGGACACTTTTTTTCCGTGAGTTTCGTGCAGCCATCGCTGGTTGTATTTCAGTGTAATAGAAAACACAAAGCTAAACTGAAAACTCACTCTGGAATGGATTCTCAAAAGTACTAAAAGCTTCCTGAAACACGCTGGAATTTGCGAAGAAAGTGAGAAACATTAAAAGGACGCGCTCATTTGAAGGGTTCACGCTATTGGTTGACAAAACATCACGTGATCTGTAGCGGGTAAGGCCTGGTGCCGAATCGACTACGCACGCGCACTCCACGCGCAAAACGTTTAAGAAAAAACATGGCGGACGAGACGGAGCTTACAATAACACGAAAACGGAGAGGCCGTTACCGAGAATACATGCGACATTCCAATCCATATAAATTTCCAGCTGCAAGGAGACGAAAAGGAAACTTCCAAAAAGCGAAACAATCGCCAGCTGTTACTCGCAATGGCTTCAACAAATGTGAATCCGATGTTCAAGAAGTGTTTTGCGAACAGCCACGTGAGCTCCGTTGTACTGTCGACACTGTTGAACTACTTCAAGTCGAGAAAACATACACGTCGCCTGGCGAGGTCTGCAGCTACGAGCAAATACAAGACATGGATGATTCAAGCGACTCTGAATTGGAAGACAAAGATGACTTATTGAGCGAAGATGAACTTTTTTTTCCGGTTAACGCATATGAACGATTTGTCAAAGATGATGATGTTTGCTCGGACTTTCTCAGTGACTCTGAGAACATTGAATCAGACAATGAATCCATTCCAGAACAACGTGAAACAGAAGCGGATGACATTCTTTATTCGGGTGCTCCAATCAAAAGCAGCACGAGTGTTGTGTTGTTGTTATCGTTTGTGTTTAAACACAAGCTTACACGTGAAGCATTCAGCGATTTACTTGCAGTGATCGAGGCCCACTGTCCGCGGCCTAACAATTGTAAGACAACAACAAAGAAGCTTTTTGAATTTGTAAGCCGAGCTAGGGGAGACATTGTCAAGCATTACTTCTGTGGTTTCTGCAAGGCTTATTATGGCAAAGATGTCAATGGAAACTGCAACATTTGTGGTAAAAGTATTCAAAAAACTGGTGGATTCTTCATTGAAGTGCCTATTGCAAATCAGCTGCAAAAGTTTTTCACTGGTAAGTGTATTATTGTGGTTCTTTATTGTGTGGAACTTACAGTTCGAACAAGTTAAGTTTGAAGCTATTGGTGGTTTGCATGTCGGCCATGTTGGGGGTCAAAAACAATAGAAATTGTTTGCATAAAAATAGAGTTTTATTCCCAAAGGAAAAAAATTATTGTTCTGACCCCTAACATGGCTGATGTGCAAACCACCAATTGAAAATGATTGACTTCAAGTCTTGTTTGTTGACTAAATTAAGCCCGAATCTGAAATTTCCCCAAATATAAAGATAGCTTATATTAATACCAGTGTTCACGAACAACGTTGCAATGATTTTTTGTTGGAATGATTTACTTGTCAAGAATAGAGATGTAATATGCATGTATTTTGTTTGGAGGGCGAGTGCACAAGAATCAAAATAATTTCACTTAACTGTGTACATCAACAAGCTGGTAAAAGGTTTATAAGTGCCTGAATCACTTGGCTGTGATTTTGCAATATGGGAATTTATCTTAATATTTTCCATGAATCATAGACAGTGAAATTGTGATCTGAATCAGTTCAGTTTAATCTCTTGCACATGACAGTGATTTCACACATTCATCTTGACAAAGGTCCCTTTTTCCAGACAGAGAATTTGTTGACAGCCTGAAGTACCGATTTGAGCGAGTGAAAAGGGCTGACAATAACATTGAAGATGTATATGATGGCACCCTATATCAAGGCAAATGTGGTCCAGGCGGATTCCTGTCAGAACCATATAATGCACCTATCAGTGTTAAGCCCGAGGGGGAGGACCCCGGGCACATGTGGGGCATTTGACCTCTTTTGCCTTCCCCACCCTCGGGAGTTTGACTTAGAATCAGGGCCCCAGGGTGGGGATGTTTGCTTTTTTTTTGCGAGGAGGACTGGTAGCTAGTCACGTCTGTGCCGGCCATCTTGGAATTCACTGGAGCGCTGGCTGGAAAGCACGGCTGTTTTTGAGGTAAGCACTCGTTTCTGTAAACAAAAACACTGCTTCTCACTACTGGTTGTCAATATAAATTGATGGAACACCTTACTCTGTGGGGATTGTGTGGATTTTTGATAATGTCTCGCTTTCCGTCAGAGAATCAAGGCTTGGAATTCATTCATACATTCTAATGTTTTCTATCCATTGACTAGGACAATGCCTCTTTTAAAAATCTGCAGCGCGTGCAGAACACTCCACTACAGCATTGTAGCGGAGTCAATGGTTGATTTAAAAAAGAAAGGTACGTGAAGCAGATATTTAATACAACTCTTGTACTACAGTGTTGAGTTTTTAATATTAAAACGAACTTTATAATAAATACTGCATAAGCTTACTGTTTTTAAACAAAGCACTACTCACTATTTTTTTGATATAAAAAATATTTGATTACGTTTGTGCCTATATTGTTGATTGACATTTCCCCTTTTGCTTTTTTGTACATATAAATCTAAAATTTGATACTGTAGTTTATACAATTTCTAAGCTTGATGTGTAGTCTAGTGTGAGAATATGACTTATCCTTGTGCACTCTATGGTAATAAAATGGATGTTATTAGGAGCATATTGCAGTGGATTAAAACACTTGTGTGTGTTATACAGATTCTGTAGCATATTTTTTTGTGGAAAAAAAAATTTAACAAATATGTTGTGCATCTTTATAAACCAAAATATAATGGTCAATTCGTTTTGTCTTTATAAACTAACAGGCAAGGAAAAGTTAAACGGAGACAGCATTGTTTTGGAAGAGGATGGGAGTGTGGTTGATGAGGATGACGTTGTGAAGGCTCTTGACAAGAACACAGTTCTGATGGTCTTAAAAGAAGACAAATCTTGGGCTCCTATTTCACAAGCAAGTGTTTCACAAAACATGGAAGAAAAAAAAGGAAGAAGGAACACAGAGAGAACATCGACCACAGATGGATGTATGCGTCTTGATAATTTCGGTGGCACTTTAAAACTACGGAAACCAACAGAAGAGGTATGACATTCATTAAAAACCTTTACCCCCCAAATGGTCATTTTTCATAAATTAAAAAAATATAAACAGGAAGTGGTGATAATATTAAGTATAGTTATGTAAAGAAGATATTACATATATTTCATTGTTTCTAATGTTTTCTTTCATTATGCTGAAGCAAAAATATTGGGATTGTATAACATGTATACAGATATATATGTGCTGTTGTAAGATGATGAAATTTCACTTCTTTTCTGCTCTTCCTCATATAGGACATGTTACAATTAGACCAACCCCAGAGTGAACTTGAAGAAAAAGCTAAGATATATGGCAAATCTGGAAGGAGCCTTACACCATATCAAGTGGCGGTTAATAATGCTGCCATTGTTTTAGCAAAGGAAAACCCTGATGTAGTGTTTGATAAGGGTAGGTGTAATTTTTGTATATATCACAGGCATGCATTTCTAAATATGAAACTCAAAACTTGTAGAGAGTACATTACTGTTTGTCTTGTAGTTGCATTATTGGTATAGTGGGATGGCAGTTTTTATCAACTGCAACATTTTTTCTTTCAAATATTATACAAGGAAGCTTATACTTACCCCCAAAGTTCACTTGGTCATCTTCTGTTAAAAGATTGGTCAGATAAATCAAAGTTGGCAAGTCCCAAATTAAATCTAGAGGGTTTTAGTGTATAGTGCTGGTATTACAATGGGTACTATTCCACACTAAGTTCTTTTTGTAAATGAGAAGTTCAAAACCATAATTTATAACCGGTGCTACCAATTTAAAAAATAGGGGCAAGTTTCCATTGTGCAGGAATGTGGGAATTATCTTACAGTCAAGTTTGGTGGTTTAACTTCCCTATTTAACCCTACAGGGAAGCTGCTTACAATGGCTAGGGATAAAGTTACCACCGATGGCTACCTATTTAAAAAAGGGCATTCAAGATCAAAACACATGTCAAGTGAATCTGACGAGCCTCCTTGTAAAAGAAAGAAAATTGACGCAGAAGAGAGGGCACGTGAAATAAAGCTGTTGCAAGATAATTTGGAGACATTAGACAGTCGCCTTCGCGTAAAGCAGCAGCTTTTGGATAAGGCGCGCTCCCTTCAGAATTACAAGCAGTGTGATGAAATACTTGGAGAAACGATAAAAGTAAGGAAGGAAAAGGCAACTATCCAGAATCAATTGCTAGAGTTGCAAAAACGAGAGAATAAGTCTTCATGGTACCACAAGAAAAAGCAGAAAAAACAACACAAGGAAACTATTGTGAAACAAACAGAGGGGAATCAGAAGCTTCCTTTCCTTTTCAGACGTATGAGCAGCACGTCCAGCGAGAGTGATACTAGCATCATTTCCACCTCAGAATCTACTACAGAATGTGAAAGTACAAGCCCCAGGAAAGAGTCTGATGATGCTGGTGATTGTACTGCCGAAGAACCCGCTGGTATTAGTAAGCAGGATTTTCAGGAAACCCCTCCACATCAGCAAACAATGTGAGGGGGGTCAGAGAAGAACTTGTTGCTATTTATTATCGGGAACAAAAACGTGAGTTGTCGAAATGTGCGGCTGTTGGACAGGATATTTGTATTTCTGTATTTGAAGGGCTCTCTTTGGAGGAGTATGTTGATGTTCGTTCTTCAGTGTGTAGTACCACACACAAACAAGCTTGTAAAAATTGTTGTGGTTTGCTTCAGGTTGCAAATGAAGTGCTACAGAAAGGTTTTTTGAAGTTAAGGTCAGCATTTGAAATGGCATATCCAGATGCAACTTACAAATCTTGGCATGCTCGAAGGAGGATGCTTCAAATGCCATTAGCAAGTCTAGGGATTGGAAATCGAAGCAGAGGTAGCTACTCCATCTTCTTAGTGGAAAAACAAGATCGAGTGAATTATCCAATAATGCAAACGCTCTTAAACCAGTGGATTAAATGTGAAACGGCGGAGCCATCGTTGCCGCTTACCAAAGAAACTATGAACAGTCTTCTTCAAATTGCAGAGTCTGATGCAGAGAGAAAACGCCTCAAGTATGCCGTTGTTAGGGCAACTGGTTTATCTAACACCAAGGCAAAAGAAAAGTATGGGTTTAGTGATATTGGCACCACTTTATCCCAAGTAGAGCAAACATTGGATGAAGTCTCAGCCATCCATGAAGCGATTGAGAAAATTGCTCAAGTAAAAGACAAAGTGTTGCTAAAATCACTAGGTGTTCCAATGGAGATGGAAGGTGAAAGTTCCGATGAAAGTGAAAGCGATGATGATGACGGCGCTGGTGCTGATGATGAAGATGGCCATGGGTGTGGCAATAATGATGGCGACAGTGATGGTGGGGGTAATGATGTTGATGGTGATTGTGGAGGTGGTGGTGAAGGTGATCATGCAATTTCCTCACAGGTTAGTAGTGGTGATGTTGAAAGTGCACAGAACCTGACCTGCACGCAGGTTGATGGTAGACATCAGTTCCAATTAACAGACGAACAATACAAGCATATCAGTGATACTGGCGAATGCTATATGAACACCCACCAACTCCTTGACATCCTTCGCAAGTGCAACTTAAACTGGTTGGAGTTCGTCTGTGCATTAGAGGTGTTGATGCCAAATGCTGCAGAACATGTTCTTGAACAAGTGCTACTCGACTTTGCAGGGCAATTGCCCTTCCTTGACCTCAGTGAACATGATGAGCGCATTATAGAACAGTCCCGGCAGGTATACCTTGAGGAGAAAAGGCGCCAAGAAATGGAGAGTGAAATCGCTGATGGTATGATAGTGTCAGATTCCGATTCTGATTGCGCTGAAGAGTGGCAACGTGTACGTGATCCTCTTGATGAAGCTGGACTGGATATTATCAAGAAAAAGAGGGCAGCGATCCGAAGAAAAGCAACAAGGGAAGTTAAAAAGCGTGTTGCAGAAAGGCGTTATTTAAGAAGAAGGAAAACCAAGAAAGTTGGGAGAATACAAAGGGAACACCCTGACATTGGCGAAACAATTGAACAATACGTTCAAAAGTGTGGTGTGGGTGCCGATGCTTGGAGGTGAACCGGTGTGTTGACATTTGATGGCAACAAGTGTGTTGGGAGGAAAGCTACGTTTAAAAGAATTCAGGAACATCTGCAAGCCAAATACAAATCTTCTTTTAGTTATGGAAGTGTTGTGCAGTTGTGTGTTGCCCGGAATAAACGTCGCAAGTCTGCTGCTAGATACAAAGGGTTGGCACAAGTCGTACAGAGACGTGCTAGAAAGGGGTTCACGCTAAAATACAATCCCGATGCTCATTGGAGTTCTGCATTGTATGCCGGCTTCGATAAGCTGCAGTACACTAATGGAAACAACATCATGAACCTGGGCCGTGATGATCAGGCTGGCTTCAGGTTAGATTCAATGACCACCCATAAGCAGCATGGAACTCTGTGTTTGAAGAATGAAGTCCCACTGACCACTCGAACAGACTATGTGAATCGATATCCCTCTGTCTTGCAGACAACATCGTACAATTTTCCTGCGACCGACACAACAGAAGAAATATGCGCTGGCGTTGTTAAAGCCCAGCCGCTGCACTGCAAGAATCCTGCCCAGCACTTTGAAGACCTCCTGATGGTAGAAGACAAACCAGAAGTAAAGCCTGCGTTTCATAACCATCAAACAGGCAAATTGAAGGAAATTGAATGTGCCAGAGTTGATGGTGGAGCAGATGAGGGTCCCATACACAAGGAAGTGCAGTATTGGTGAACCAAGAGGCACCTACAGAAAGGACACAAGGCAACACTAATCTCAACCAGGAACAGTGGGGCGAGTTATCGAAACAGAGTCGAATTGCAGAATGGTTGCTTGGCGCTGGGTCACGCAAATCTCTTCATTCCATCAACTTTGTATGGATCCTGCCTTGAAAATGGCAAGGTCAACAGTGACATTCTCTGTAAAAATTTAAGTTCTGCTATCGATGTTTACTTGAGCCGAGTCAACCAAAGCCCATGTGCCGGAACGGTAATACACCTCTGGAAGGGTCCTGACAGCAAAGATACGCAAACTGAACGGGCTGCAGTGCTGACATATTTAAAGGGAAAGAAAAATGAAAAGGAGCAGTTAAGGAAGAGCCACCCAGATCTTTATAAGAGCATTCATGAAATTTGGACACTGAGGAATAGCCATATGGTACCAAATCTACCATCCCAGTATCTCTTCTACCTTAGATGCTGCTATAATCCTCAATGCATCCACCCAGTCTGCAAGACAACTCAGCTGGAAGACATACCATGGTTCCCTGGTGGCCCATCCATCTCTTTTCTGCCCATACCTACACCTGATCCTACCAGGCCGTTTGGAAATGATGCTTGCACTGAATGCAGTGGGTTTTGTGCTGGCCATTACATGAAACTGAACGAGCTTCTGGATTACGTTAACAGTGGCAACAATCTTCCAAAGGCGAAACCACCATCTGAGATTCTTCTAGAGGCTCACAAGAAATGGAAAGGGATCCCTGACAATTCTGCAGTACTAGCCATTGCAAAAGAAGCACTTCTTCCCCCAGAAGAAGTTCGTCTCTGGCTGAAGCATTTGGAGGATGTGGCATGCAATCGCAAGAGGGGGGCAAAGAAAGCAGCAGCCAAACGGCGAGAACGTCAAACCAATTTGAGACAGAGAACTGACGCGTCAAATGTTTGCCATACATGCAACAGTGAAGAGCCACCACTTGCAGAAGACGACAATGATGAAGATGATGAGCAAATGATTGATTGGGTAGCTTGTAATTCCTGCGCTCAGTGGCACCATATTGCCTGTGTGGAGATTGAGAGCATTTCAAAGTGGACTTGTACCTCCTGCAAATAATCTAATCAGTTGTATAACTCAACATGATAGACTTTTCGTTTCTGTTAGATTGAGAATATGACATCTGATTGTATCATTCTAGATTCGTGTAGCTCAACAAGGTCCATTCAGTTTTTGTATTAGATTGAGAAAATGATATCTGATTGTATCATTCTAGATTAGCGTAGCTCAAGGTGCATTTAGGTTTTGTATTAGATTGAGAAAATGATATCTGATTGTATCATTCTAGATTCGCGTAGCTCAACAAGGTCCATTCAGTTTTTGTATTAGATTGAGAAAATGATATCTTATTGTATCATTCTAGATTCGTGTAGCTCAACAAGGTCCATTCAGTTTTTGTATTAGATTGAGAAAATGATATCTGATTGTATCACTTGAAATGCTAGATTCGTATTTTCTACATGGTACATTCTTTTCCGTATTAGATTGAGAAAATATCTGATTGTATGACTTGAAATGCTAGATTTGTAAAGCTCAACATGGTATACAGCTCGCGTTGTTCCTGTAAGATTGAGACAATTATATTTGATTTTTTCACGTGAAATGCTAGATTTGTTGATTATTTTCCTCGGATTACACAAAGCATCGAAGGAGTTTAAAATATAAAAAAAAAGCTTGGCAATTTATATCAATTATTTGTAAAATATACACAACAACTACTATGAACTTTAGGGATATTACTTCCCTAAGGTGGGGATATTTGATCTTATTTGACCCAGTTTTGGGGCCCCACAGTGGGGACTTTGACCAAAAAATCTTCTGAAAAGTCAAATGCCCCACATATGCCCGGGGTCCCCCCCCCTCGGGCTTAACATTGATAGGTGCATAACCTCTCTGTGAAGCTTAACACAGATGGTGTGGCTATATTTCGTTCTTCACAGTTTGGAGTTTGGCCTCTGTTTCTTCTTGTCAATGAGCTTCCTCCATCGTTAAGGTAAACAATTAAAGAAATAATTCTTTACAAAACATGTGTTTTAGCCAATATAAGAGTACATTGTATTAATGAATTGCTGGGAAGAGTTTGTTAAGGGGTCATATGCCATCATGTTTCCTTGATATAATCAGATTTTCTTTCACCACCATTTTGAATAATAAGACCCTTGGCTGCTGGGAGACAGTTGATTTTTTACAAGATCTTATATGATAGACCTGGTAACCTTATCTCTTATTCTCATGTTGGTGGCCTGTGGTTCGGGGAAGAAAAACCTTTCTTTTCAACTTTTTTAAAGCCATTTGTTGACACTTTGCGAGAAACAGAAATGCACGGTAAGGAACAGTTCATTATTTATGGGGATGACCGGGTCGGGAAATAATATAATGCTTTTTGTTTCTATTTTAAAGCCCATCCTAAAACCATGTCGGAATTCCAAAGCCCGTCTAGATGCATCATTAACTTTTCGAAGCCTGTTCAATGGAAATAATGAACTTGACAAAAAATTTTAAATTATTTTGATCCTCTGTTTTGAAATAACAGGAATTGAAGTCACGCTTCCAGATGGAGTGAAGAAGAAATCAAAGGTCATGGCTCTTTCTGGTCATTTTGATCTTCCTGCCCGTGGTGGTGTCCTTGAGCAGGTCATATATGTTGGCCATGACAGCTGTAGCTATTGTGATGAGCATGGTGAGACCGTCAAGACTGGCACAAGGGGTCATGTGATGACATTTCCATTTCGCAACACTGCATCAGGACATGTGAAACTGCGAGTTGCAGAAGAAGTAAAGGCCTACTCACATGATGCCCTTGAGAGGAATACAACAGTGAGTTCCTTTTTTTTGTGATAGACTGTAAATTAAGTTGGCCAGTCATCACTGATTTTTTAATAAGCAGCCAATATGAAGCATTGCCACAGGTTCTGAAGTCATTGGTCCCAACATTCTGTCAAGGAAACACTTATTCCAGACATAGCATGTAAAATGTTCAATGTCTACAGTACGGACTGTACAGCTAGATACTGATGTTTTGTCACTACGTTATTTTGTGATGATATTAAATAAAGTCTCATAAGAATTCTGGGCTACACATGTCTGAGCAAGAGATACGGGGTCAAGGACTCAAGGTTGATGTTTCAAACATCCAGTTGTAAAGACTATTACATTTTGCTCCCCATTATTTTTCTGATAGACTATCGAATCTCCTGTTTTTCAAGTTAGCATTTTGTTTTTAAATGCCTTATTGGGGAAACTCCTGAACTTCACATTTCTTTTACAGGTTTGTGGTATCAAGGCACCAAGCCCCTTATTGAAGTTACCAAGCTTTGACATTGTCAGTGGCATTGCTATAGATGCAATGCATTGTGTGTATCTTGGAGTTGTAAAGCAGCTTGTTGGTCTGTGGTTCACTTCAAAGCACAGTGGGCAGAGGTGGTACTGTGGGAACAAAGTAGAGAGGGTTGACAAACGCCTACTGGAGATCAAGCCCCCTAGTGTGATTACCAGAATCCCAAGAAGTATACAACATCATCTGAAATTTTGGAAAGGTAAACTATCCCGACAACAATATATCAATATAACAGATTCAGTCTACTCTTTGCTAAGGATATTTTTAAATTTTTAGACATTTTTTACCACCAGTTTGAGCCATTTGCAAGAAGCGCTATTAAATCTTTAGGTATTGAGTCAATGTTTTACCCACTATTTGTCTTAATCATCAATGTTTGTTCAATTGCAGCAACAGAGTACCGCAACTGGCTGTTTTATTACTCCCTTCCCTGTTTGAAAGGTATCCTAAATGAGGATTATTACCAGCACTATGCCTTGCTGGTTGGCGGCATCATCCTATTGTCAGGAAGATCAATTTCCCCTGGACAACTAGAAATGGCTGGAAAGTTCCTGATGCACTTTGTTGAGATGTTTGATGTGTATTATGGTAAGTAATGTGATATATCAGGGAGTGGTTTTGAGTTGCCTTTTAACAGTTGATAGCATACATGTACTTGCTTGCTTTATTTTCCAAAGTAAAAATGTGTTTTACAATGGCCGTGTTTTCACGAGCGGTTTTTCAGGTCGCTCAGCGAGTGACAAGCGGAAGTCCCGTGAAAACAGTTGTTTTTTCAACCCGCTTAAAGTTAAGCGAGTCGGCAAACTTCAATGGAATTCTCATTAAATTTAAGCCACTAAACCAGGTAGCTTAAGCGAGTTGGTAATTAATTTCGGCCAATTAGGAGTCGTTTGTGGTTATTAACTTGACAGGGCTGTCAAATCGGAAATACAACACGCCTGCTATTTTTGATTCATTCCTGCGTGAAACTTCTGCGGCATTCAAAACAACATGGATAATCATAGAGCGAATACTTTTCCTTTTTATGATCCAAGAAGCGACCCATCAAATGATGCACTATCAAGCCATGCAAGGTGAGTTTCTTTCGCGTCCTTTAAACATTCGAGATGTAAAGCATTCAGCTAACGTAGCAAATTATACGCTTTAGGGAATCTCGTCGCTTCGTTATTCCTCCCGTGAGCGATCACTTTGCCGACCCCGTTCCCGCACGTGGTCCATATATTTTTCCGGCCTTCCAAAATCAACTGTGGCTTCCACAAGCAAGATTTTCGCGACCAGCCTCGCCGGCTGAATCACAAATGAGCCCATACCAGAGTGCCAGTGTAAGTGGTGTAAGTGAAGGCCCCAGGGTTGAAAATTCCAGCAATGATACCAGTACCAAAGGTCGCTCCCCCAACTGGTCGGATGCAGAAATACGTTTTCTTATCGAAACCTGGAAGGATCACCATCCAATTAGCAAAAGGCAAAATTCAGCTGTGTGGGAATCTATTGCCAGAGAACTGAATAGTCTGTTGAGGGAACAGGGACTCACGTCCATCCGCACGGCAGCCCAGTGCAAGTCCAAGATCAAGAACCTCGAAGACGAATACAAACGTGTGAAGGACCACAACAACAAAAGCGGAAACGACCGTGAATCTTTCACGTATTATGAAGAGTTAAACGAGATGCTGGGCTGCCGAGCCAAAATTACACCGAAAACCGTTGTTGAATGTGGTTTCATAGACATATTATTGAAATTGATTTATTCGCGCGTGCTCTCCTCAAATTACCAAAGTGAAATGTAATAATCTTGCTCGTGAAAACACCTATCAGTTTTAAGTCGCTTAACTTAGTCTGTAAACAAAACACCTTCTGGAATGTTAAGCGAGACATCCGGCGTCGTGAAAACACGGCCAATGGTAAAGAGCTCATGAAATCTTTAATTTCGTTTGATTTTTTTTTTCAAATTTAGAAAAAAAAACCCATGATATTTACCTAAGACCAAGCGATATTAGTCTTTCTTGTCTCCCAATATGGAGACCACACCAAAAGAGAACGAAACTTGTCTTGTCACTGATAAGAGTAAGGAAGTTATTGTATTAGGAGAAAAGTGCCTGATGAAATAATTATTGTAATGGCCACTAAACTCTGCCATTAACCAAGGTTTAGCATTAACAGTGTCATAACTCACTGTAGAAAAAAAAACACTGATTGCAGAACCAAGATATGTGCTGATGAATCACCACATGCTGCTTCACTTGAAGAAATCAGTATTAGATCATGGTCCCCTTTGGAGTAGTTCCCTGTTCGTTTTTGAGGATTGGAATGGAGACATTGGAAATTATTTCCATGGAACACAGAATATTGCAAGCCAGGTAAGTCTACATGTATGTTGAAACCTGTTATGATAAACCAAAAATCAATGTTTTGAGAAACCTCCTGGGCACAGAATAATTATTGAAAGTATAATTTCAAGTTTTATTGTCTTGAGCAACTGCTTTGTGGTATGCAGTGAAGACTGTCTGATGTATTAGACCATGCAAAGGATTAGAAATTTTATTGGAATTGGACGATGATGTTGGACACACACGAATGTCTTTTGTCTTGCTCTAAATGGCCCTTCACTTCCAAGCAAATCTAATTTCTTCTTTGTGTTTGTTGTTAACTTGAAGATAATGACTGCTGTGACAAGTCAACAGTGCCTCCCAGAGATGATCAAAGACATTCCTCCAGGACATGCGAAAGATATGGTATTCCGGCTATGTGGTCATACAGACAGGTCAGTGCACGTATAACTTATTTACTTCGTTTATTTCCTATACACGTACATTGTTTTTCAGGATTGCTAAGTGGAAAAATGTATTTTTGTTACGACTTGTGAGGGTCATAAGTTTATAATATTGCTATTTTCCTGTCTTTCAGTACCAACCGAACCCATCTGAAAAATCAGTTCTACGCAATTGGTGCATTAAAGAAAGGCACACCTGGTGCACCATTTGAAGACGACCTTCTGCTGTTTCTTGAGGTGGAGTCGATTGAATGTGTCTCCTTTTTTAAGCGACTGCAAATTGGTGATGCAGTTTTGCATTCGCAAATGTATAAGAGAGTGTCAAGGAGAAACAGCTTCACTGTTGCCTATTCAAAAGGGGAAGGAACAAGCTATGGGCAAATTGAAGTTTTCTTTGTGCTCAAAGAAGATCCCAGGATGACCTGTGGGGCCATCATTGCTCCCATGTCCGAGGCTGATGAGGTGATCTGTGAACGTCATGCAGTTCTGGGGAGCCTGGTCGAACACATTGTTCCTCTTCAGCAAGCAAGAAGGAACATATTTGACATTGTCCCTTTTAAAGACATCATTGATGTATGTCTATATATGAAGTTTTCTGATAATGAGGTGGGATATGCTGCCCATTTCCCCAACCATTTTGAAAAGGACTGAACATTATTTAACAAATAGTTTTAATATGGCAATCCTAAGGTCCTGAAGTTTATTGCATTATATTATTTTTACTAAAGATATATCAAGACAGTGTCATTTTACGTTTCCCAAGTGTAAACTGCAAGACTAGATAATTATTTCAAAATGCTTGATGCTATCAAGCAGTCTACCTGTGTATCCTTCTCATGAGTTAGAGGCAGTGCGAAAGAGGGCAATGTTTCAATGTTTTTCATATGAAGAAGTGCTTGTTAAGGCAAGTCTTGTCACCTTGTCTGGTGGAAGGTGTTGGGGTTACAACCTCAGAAAGTCACGCCAGTTTAATCTATTTTTTTAAGACATAGAGATTTCAAAATAGTTTTCTTATTTCTAGCGCACTTACAGCTCAAAAGATTACAGATTCCAGTTTGGAACATACAGTAATATTCTAACAGAATTTAAATACATTGAGTGAAAATGTTATTGCATTTTAAGAATTAAGTATTTTAAGAATTTATCGCTTTAGGGATTTTTTACCTATGTAAATATGACGTACCAGTAATTCAACTCTTGGGTTGGAAAGCTATATAAATAAACTATCTATCTACCTATCAAAGCAATTCTTGTAAGGAAAATCTTTTATGGTAAGAAACTTATCCTATAATGTCTTGATAGTATGCAGACATCTTGTTTTACTCATTGTCATAATGAGCATCATAGGAATATTTTTATGCCCATAGACGTCCCATAGAACTATTACATGGGAAATCTATGGGCAACAAGAACACTAAGAGTTAAATTACAAAGAGTTTTTATCCCATACAGTTCCCATAGAATTACGATGATGGGAAATCTATGGGACATATTTGACATCTTTGTCAGCTGGTATGGGTAATCTATGGAATAATACGGTGTGGATATTCCATACAATAACCATAGATAAGGAAGATTGAGGAAATGTCTCATTGCTATGGGATATGTATGGGGAATGTATTCCCATAGCTCGTCCATACAATGGGAAGCATCAGGTTTTCTTCCCATATACTTCCCGTAGCTTAAAATGTGTCAAAATATATGCCCATAGCAGTTCCACATCATCATCCAACCTTCCCATACCATTCCCACATATGGGTCAGATATGGCCCAAACTTTCCCATATCATTACCATACTTTTGCTTTGGTAAGGGATGGTCAAACATTCATTTTTCCAAAACAACCATAGGAGACACCATCAAAACTCTCATACAGAACAACTTTTTTCACAACCTCTTTTAGACAAGCACCGACGACAGTCCGTCACGTGCCTCGATTTAACACAGGGCTGACAATTTCACTTTTCAAGGGCAGAGATTGGTTATCTCCTTTTGCTTTAGGTAACAACGACTCGTCATAATTTCTTTTGAGGACATACAACACTGTATCAATTTTATTTCAAGCATTTTACACTATGAAATGTATTTTAACGAGTTATTTTCTTCCCCAAATTTTTTTCCTCTAAAATTACTATGTCGGAATTTTTTTTCTTAAATCACCCATCCCCCCTCAAAAATTAAAAAATCCTCGCCAAATTTAATCTTCATGTCGACAACTCATATCAATCTTCCCTCAATTCTTGAAAACGTCGATAGCGCTATAGACGGGATAAATCACTACCAACTGGATACTGCTCTTTGTTTCTCTAATTGTTGTCCGCTACATACTGATTCTTAGCCTCCGAAGACAGCCCTTTCCCTCGTTCCTTAACGCTGGGGAGGTTTCGGGAGATCTCCGCGCAAAACGTCCCCAGCAGCGAAGGGCAAGGAGAAACGTCTCTTTTCGCAGGCTAAGTGATTTATTCAGTCGATGGCGCTATCCAGTTTTTCAACAATAAAGGCAGAAACAATTTACGCCTTCACGCGTTATTACACGTTACGGCGGACATTGTCTCTCTCGCTACTCCATGTCTGTATGAATCCTTAAACAATAAATCCATCCTCCTCCGCTTACTACACGTAACAGTTAAATAAAGCTCAATCTGTGCATACACTATCAGCTACTTGCTGGCTCCATCAACAGGTACTCAAATGTACCCAACTTTTCTATCTATAACATCTAACTCATATCATGTTTCTATTTTTTCTCCACAGCACCAAACTAAAACAAACTCACATGGGACATGTGGGATGAAGAAGGACATCACCTACGTTGCGTTTTACAATAATTATTAAATAAAATTGATGAAAACATGTTTAAAATATAATTAATTGTAATATTAAATGAAATTAGCCATATATCTAATATCAATAAATTTTTAACTATTTCTTGCTTTCCACGCAGACGCTCTATCTCCTGATTACAAATGGTGAAGAGCGTATTCGTGAAAAGCTTCTATCTCTTTTATAAGGTAAACTGGTTTTTTTTGGTCATTGAACAAAGCTATTCACTGCAAACATATGGACACTCAAGAAACGAATTATAATTACTTTAAGAAAACAATTTTTTTTTTCACGTCAAGCGCCAATTTAGCCCTGTTTACCTTCCTTTTCTTTTTTTTTTGTCTTTTTTTTTTTTAAAGAAAACCAAAATAACATGCTCGTTCAAGAAAACCAGTTTACAAGCATTAACAGCACATTACAACTTTTGACTAAATAATAAGTGCATTTATTTCCAGTTCCTTTATACGCACATAGGTAGACTACGAGGACTCCCTTATTGAGTTCCTCAGCAATCGTAGTTCGAGGAAACACAAGCCCGGCCAAAATCGCGTTTCTCGCCTAGGGTGATTCTCGCCCGCCCTCGTGTTTCACTTGCTCTACTATCGCTGAGGGAAAACGAGGGAGTACTCGTAGTCTTCATATAGCTGCCTTATTTCCCCAGTTGTTTTCCTATGACACACACGTAACATGTAACATGTACTTGTCAAAAAATTATTCACTGTTTGTTATAATTAATTCATCTATTAAACTTAGTAATTAATTAATAAAGAATGTTATGTTATTATCTCCTGTTTTACCCTGATTTTTCATACCTTTTCAGTGCACGTTTTGGCCAACACAATTTCCTCGGCGTTTTAACACTTATAGTGACGCTCACGTTACTTTTCCCCAAATGATACTTGATTATTCCTAGCAATTATTACAACATTTCTTAACTTTTCAGCCTAACGAGAAAACAAAAAATTTGCCCTGATAATTTCTTTCTTCCCTCGAACTTTCTTAGATTTTTTTTATCTGAAACAATCTACTTATCCTAATTTATCCGATCACCAAAAAAAAAGCGCAACAAGGATCATCGACAAAGGTTCCCTTCTACTTACCCAGCCTTTCTTTACTTTCCGCTACTCCCTACTAGCCCAAGACATCAAGTAATGCGCAAAAATTCTGGCATATTGAATCGAGCTTTCTCTAACACTATAAGCAAGAGCCTTCAATCTACAATCGACAGTGTTCATTAGAGGCTAGAATCCAAAACTCTGTCTGCTGTTACTTTAGATAACGAAAGAAAATAGCGTTACGTCCTCCACTTAATAAAGAAATTGCGTTTCAGTTGCATCCTTTCTATTGTATCAGCTTTTAACACCTTCCCAAGTATTACCGTTTCTTAACTTTTTATATAACTATTCAAAAGAATGTCGATTTCAATCTTTCAAATACATACAAACTTTCTTTTATTCAGAGTCTGAGACTTTTTCTTTCTTGAAAAAGCAATAAAACAACTCCGTTCAACGTCTTCGCAAAAATTTGCCAACCACCAAAGAGACACTTTGCTGGGAAAAAAAATTGTCAAAAGTCGTTCTGCTCTTATTGTTGTTGTTCTTCTTGTTGTTTAAACATCTTTGATTACCGCATTAGTAAACACACAATTATTGAGCTACTCCGCAAGTTGGAGTGTAACCTTCAATTCCCATCCCACACATTACCTGATCAGTTACGCACTTGAGGTGGACACCCAAGCACTTCCCTGCGTAACAAGCGTTTCCACGTGAATTCGTCCCCCTACCGTTTTATTATTTTTTGGCTCTTGCTCTATATTCCCTAATTTTCAGAGACACAAAACACTCACCACAGTTAAAAACTACATTTTATTTTTCTGACACTCCATGTTTCACTCTCTGCTTTTGTTCTGTTCAGTCAGTTCTTCTTTCTTACTTGCAGCTGTACAGAAATTCATGGTCATAGTTGCATCACGGGTAATCAGGGCAAGATGGCGGAAATTAGAACATTTGTACTACAATTCAGAGTCCGCTCTTTCTTCCTGAATTCATATATTTGATGCTTTCCCTTTGCAAGAGTAAATTACAAGTTCCAAGAAACAATATACTAAATGTGGAGTGCAAAAATCCGTCCTAAGTTTTTACAAAACCTGCATTTTCCCATACATTTTCTGTAATTCGACAGTATCAAACTTACACAAAATGTACGCAAAAATTACGAATTCTCTAGAAACTCACAACGGACGTCTTTGCACTCAAAATTTAAAGAAGGCCAAAAGAACCTGAACTTTCTTAGGGCTGCTCTTCTTTCCTTCACAAATTAATACACAAACACAAATCGACTAACAAATCAACTTTTATTTTACATAACAAAATCCTTCACATCACATTTTACAGTTTTTTGTCACTTTTATCTATATCCAGCACTTCGACACGACCAACAATTTCATTTCAGACTATATACCAACAACCCTCACTAACCCCAAATAGAAGCTAACCAGCTAACACTTTTTCCACTCAGTTCTTAACCCTAATTTCTATTCATCAGTACTTAACCCTAATATTTATTCCCAGGGCTTCACGCTAATCGACACTGTTAATCAATCCGGTTCCTTGCTTTGTACAAAATTATTTTATGTATAAATTATTAATCTAGAAACTTCATTCTGGCATATAGAAATCAGTAGTAACCTAAATTCACCGACTCACTAACAGCCTGTTTAAATGGAGGTAGGACACACCAGGTAGGTGAGGAAACCCGCTTAGGTGGGGTAAAAAAATAACCCTCCTTTACATACACTCTTACAACCGCACCAGCCAGGGGTACACTTTCTGAAGATTATTCAAAAGTCAATAACCACCTGCACGTACACCAAAAATACTGGCAAACCACCTCTTTTGGCGCTTAAACTCTTCTACACTCACTTACTCCTCCTGCTGCAACTTTCAATCCTGTCGCTTGCTATTGTTACCTTAAATAATCATTCAATGCCACTGCGAAAGCAAATTTTCCGCCAATATAATCTTTCACAAATCCGAAGCCGACTACACCGGTTACCCCACCTTGAAAAGTTTACATGACAAAATTTCACCCACGCTGAAAGAGTTACCCCGTCTGGCACACGGCCCCACCTATCATATAAATGTCATCAAATTAAAATGAGACATTATGTGACCGGCGGGTTACCCCACTTAAGCAGCCTACCTCACCTACCTGCACTCCCACACTTCCATGTAAACAGGCCCTAAGTAAACATTCCCAACCTTTGCCTTAGCGAATAAACTTCGAAATAGCCACTTAATTAAATAATCACCTATTGTTTCATTTCCTGGAATAACATAAGTAGAATCACTATTTTCGCAATTTGACCCTTCTGTTCCAAGTAAAATAATGATGTTAGGATATCAATTTTAACATTGAATGATCCATCATACTTATTGCAAATGTTACAAAAGGAGGTAATTTCCTAAGATCGTTTGAGCAAAGCAATCTTGTAAACAATGTGCGTTTTTCACCTACAAATAGTAATAAGGGCAAAGTCCAACATGTTCACGTGCAAATTCTGGGCATCACTTATTTTGATAATCCTGTTTACTAGATTACTGTCTTATAACTCGAATTCCCTCACCTACAAACGAGCAAGGCGAGCAAAGTCCAACATCTTCACGTGCAAATTGTGTGCATAACTTATTTTTGGAATCTTGTTTACTAGATTACTACGCTTAACTCGAATTCCGTCACGCACAAACCTCGAGCGGGAGCAGAGTCCAACAATCTCACGTACCAGCTCTGTAACTGAAGATCTCATGCAGATTCGCTTTTCACAGTAGTACTCAATTTCGGAGAAAAAAAAAACAATATATATTTAGGACAGAAAAGGTACATTCATCTTTCTTCGTCAATGACACTAAACAACTAAAAATAGCTGTTCCATGTTAAACGAGCCTATACACGACTTTCATAATGGCGGACCCCGCGCGAAACCTGGTTCGAGCGGCGTGAAAACGAGGCCAGAAAGGCCAGCGTCGCGTCGCTTCTCTTGTTGTTTACAACACAAGCACGGCCACAAGCACCGAAAATGGCGAGTACAACGGACAATTCAAGCGATTCAAATGCGATTCCTCTTACGGAAAACGATATTCCCGGCGCTTCTCTACTTGGACGAAAACCTGAGGAGTTGAAAAACTCAGAACTTAAATTCTGGCTGAAATGTCGCAGAGACACAGGGAAAGGTTTGAAGACAAAAGCGGAGCTAGTGAAACGAGTGTACGAGTACATACGAAGCGGCAAGGACAAACAGATCATAGATCCAGATCCACATAAAATATATAGCCGTAGAAAGCAAAAGCAAGGCACAAGTTCAGAGCTTGTCAAGGAAAGTACAGCGGCGGCAGAGTTTCCAACTACTGGATGGGGAACGTCGTTGGAGAAGATGCCAATGTTCACGCGACTGCAAATGAATCACCACGTGTTGAAGTCCGGGAAAACCATTGGTAACATTGATCATCACACCGTCCCGACGGGGTTGGTAAAGGCCAGGCGCTTCTTAGATGACGAATATCTGGAAGATATTGAATGTGCCAGTGATTCGAAGTACTTCTTCTTCAAAGGGAAGTGCTGTCATAGTTTTCGAAAAAATGACCCCCCACATAATCTGAAAATCGCCTTGTGCATCTTGTCAGGAGAAGTGGAGAGTGCTTCGTGTTCGTGTGTGGCAGGAAAAAGCGGATTCTGTAACCATGTGTTGGCATTGATGTTCAAGATGTGCAAGTTTACGTTATTTTCCTGTAATTCTACCAAGGACCTGACGGAGGAACAGGACCAGCAATCCTCCTTGGCCTGTACATCACAACTGCAGCAGTGGCACAAGAAGGGCGGAGGAAAGAACATTGCACCACAGCCAGTGATGGAAGTGGAAGTTACAAAAACAAAGGATGAAGAATTCAGATTACGTTCTGGCATCAAATCTCTTGTATATGATGCCAGGATGAAAACCACACATAATGTAGCTGCAGAGCAGAAACTAAAGGAGCAGCTGAAACAAATTGACCCTAATATGGGCCTGTCTCAAATGGCTAGTGAACAGATTGATCAGACGCATACTAGACTTGTAGAAACAAAATTTGGCAAATGTCAAGTTGGTTGTTTCTTGTCATACCAAGTTTCCCTGACAGAGGCACACTTTGAGGCCACAGCATCCATTGACTGT
This sequence comes from Porites lutea, assembly GCF_958299795.1. Classification (NCBI taxonomy): domain Eukaryota; kingdom Metazoa; phylum Cnidaria; class Anthozoa; order Scleractinia; family Poritidae; genus Porites; species Porites lutea. The sequence goes on from NC_133203.1 coordinate 22,290,679, forward strand.
GTACCAAGACTTAGCCAAGTAACTAAAAATCAAGCCCTCACTTATCCAAGGTTTCCTCTAAGGGATATTAATGAAATGGCACTACCTGACAATTTGAGTGAGAATGACAACAAACTTATACAATCTTTGAAGTTAGAGGAAAATGAACTCAATGACCTTGAAACACAAACAAGGAAACAAGCTGAATGTACTAAATGGAAAGATGAGCGAAAATTCAGGTTCACTGCCTCTCAATTTCACTTGATTTCTAGACGACAGAGAAATCATGACACTTTTGCAGAACAATTGATCAATCCAAAATTGGTTACTTCAAAACAGTTAGAACATGGAAAAAAGTTTGAATCTGTTGCATTAAGGGAGTATGAAAAGTATATGTTTAACAAAAGTACACCTGTTAAGGTGCTCCCTTGTGGTCTTGTTGTTTCAAAGGGGTGTCCCATTCTCGGAGCTACTCCTGATGCAAGAGTAGTCGACTTTGGCTGCACAGATTACTTTGGCATAGCTGAAGTGAAATGCCCCTACACAAAACATCATGTCACGCCCCTTGATGCTTGTACGGATGAAAAGTTCTTCATGAAACAGACAGGTGACAGGGAGTGCAAACTGAAAGAGGACCACCCTTACTATGCTCAAGTGCAAGGACAAATGGCTGTTACTGGAGCAAAGTGGTGTGACTTTATTGTGTATACCAGTAAGGGTATTTATGTCCAACGTATACCTTTTGACCCTGTGTTTTGGGCTGGATTAGAACAAAAACTGCTTTCTTATTATTTTGATCACTTCATTACCTTTGCATCTGCAAAGTTTTTCCAGGGGAGTTGTCAAGTAAACAACAACAGTGATTGTGAAGTATTGTGCACAGCTACATCAGGTTAACCCTTCAATTCTCAATAAAACAGCAAAAATATTTGTCCCAATGACTATGTATGTTTCCTATAAAAGAAATTATGCCAAGTTTCTAAATCCAGCTGAAGAGACACATTTCTTACTCTTACAGTTGTTGAGTGTGCATTTGATATTTTACATGAAGAAAGTAAATAGTGATAACTGTTTGAGAATTCAAGGGGTAGTGATAGATACCATAGTCAGACCTCAAATACAATATTTTTAATGTAACCTTGTAATAAATAGTCAGATCAGCAAAAAAAAGTATTGTCTTTTTTATCTTTGTACCCACTCAACACATAGAGAGACGAAAAGAGGATTGTGTATGTTGTGATTTGATTTTATCCTTAAGTTAAATATTATTTTCCATTTTTTTGAAACTCACTCAAACCAAGAACTGTAGGAAGATAAAATTTAAAACAAGGATAAATTTAAAACTCATCATACATATGTATAACTGTTGTGTTACGTTTTAAAAAACCCCACCCTCACCTTATCACCACACAACAAGCACTCTTAAACATTAATGCAGCATTTATCCTAGTCTTGGATTTCAAATATCTACACCGTAACTGAGTTTTTCAAAGCGACATTGAATTTTAAGGGAGCTGTTGTGTTTGTAACAATAGATTTTCAATTAGAATTGTTAATTTTTCAAATACATGGGAAAGTCATATGGATATGATGTTGGGCTGTGCATTGCAACAGAATGCACATACTGCCCACATCTGGTTTACAATTCCCATCTGATGTAATGGAACAACTCTATCCCAGATGTGAAAGTTTTTTATCTTGTTTATGGCACGCTCAACATGAATTCTTAAACTAGCGATTTCCTGGGTGGCTACCACATCCTCTGCAGCCATCTGTGCAGATGCTCCAAGAAAAGGTGGCAAGTTTAAAGTAACTCCCAAAGGCAACAAATCCTGAATTGTGAATCCTTTATCTGCCATAATTGAGTCAAATGGAAGCTCTAAAAAACCACTCCTTCGTACAATTTCTCGATCCGAGATTGAACCGGTGTAAAGTTGGCTAATAAATGTGATTGCTCCCCCAGGAGATATACCAACCAAGCCCTTCAATGTTGTGTGATTCTTATAGGAACTGAAAAGTTCTCCATTCAGTTGTAAGCTACTTGGCATTTGGCATCTGATCTCAGTACAGTCAATTATGACTCTTGTCGACTTGTACTTGCTTTTAAAACTTTCAGGCATTGTTGTGTTGATTATTTCTCTGCTAGGCCAAATGCTTATTTGTCCAAACTTAAAGTACATAAAATTGACCCATGTGATAAATATTCTACTCACTGTGGGTGTTGATACATTGAATAAGTTAGCTAAATGATCTTCAGGAAATCCTTGCCGCAGCCTACACATCACCATAAAAAATTCGTCAAGGGGCTTTAAAGATCGAGCTCTCCCCTTTTTCGTTAGTAATTCATCCGTTTGGTCCTCGCTATAATCAGATGTGACGTCAGTGGAGGACCACCAGAAGGAAATGTTCTCACCTCGCTCCCCAGGATCAAGGTACTCAAAAACAGCCATAAAAGCATCCCAGGTTTGGAAGCCGGAATAAAAAGCAGCATTGGAATCTTTTGACTTTAAATTTTCAAAGGTAAACAGTCTCTTATTAAGGGCATCATTCCGCCGCTGAGTATCTTGCAGCTGACGCTTAAGTTCATCGATTTCTTGTTCTAGCTCATAAATCCTTTTGTTATTGTTGTCAATGATTTCCGTCAAGTAGGCTTCGTGCTCGGTCAAATCAGTTTGTGTTTCTGCGTTTTCAAATTGTGAGCTTAAATCCAATACATCTGGTACCATTTCATTTGATAATTCTTCCATGACAACTGAAGAAGACAATTTCCTTGATGCACTTTTCGAAGCGGTCTCTTCAAAGTGTCTTTCCATCGGCTCCTTTCTTTTACGTGGCGATGTTCGAATCCACGGAAAAACAGAGGGAACAACTCCGTCTTTTACTTCATTTTTCCCAGCAAGGGATTTTTTTATATCGCCTTCCCTGAAATGTCGTGAGCAAACCCTTGTGCTTTTAGTTACCTTGAAGTATTTTCCTTCTTCTCTCCTTATTGCGTGTAGCCACTTCTTCTTCATCGGGTTCTCGATCGGAAATTTAAAGAATGATACTTTTGTCCCATCTTCTTCTCGATATCCCTTCTTCGTGCATTCTGGAACACAACAATGAGTTGGCATTTCCAATTCTTCGAAATAACTTAGCCAATTCTACACAAAACAGACCAATTGACCTAATATCACCCTGCTTTGTTTATCTGAAATCAAGCGAATAAGCGAAGGTCAAAGCGAACGTGGCCTTTCTGACCTCGCTCTCATGTGTAACTAATTACCAATCCCGCGCGCCGTCGGCCATTATGAAAGTCGTGTATATTAAAGTATCTCTTACAATCAAAACAGCTCCACTTTCATTGGCCAACATTCCTGTCAGAAATAAGGCAATTACAATAAACCTGCTCATTGGAGGATTTCGATCCCTACTTTTACGTTGCTCGCAGCTTTCTCTTTCGATACAATACAAAACAAGTATCAAAAGGGCAAACTCCAACACCTTCACGTGCACGCATTTACAATGCACGTGATCTAACCATGCCCATACATTGAAATCCTCCAATCATCACATCAACTATAATTAACTGTTTCCTCACACCAACGTTAACCAATTACACTCCACCAATTTCCATCCTAGAAAAACAACCATCAAAAGAACAAAGTTCAACATCTTCACGCGCATGCATTTTATAATGCACGTGATCTAACAATGCCCATACATTAACATCCTCCAATCATCACATCAACTATAATTACCTGTTTCCTCAGAGGAACGTTAACCAATCAAACTACACCAATTTCGATCCCACTAAGTACTATAAAAGGACAAATTTTTGCACCCGCCCTTGTCTTATCTTTGACCTATTGATCGATGTTCATCGCTTTATTGTCTGCGCTTCTGATCATTATGTCACGCCCGAACAAACCCAAACTAAAGACAAAACCTTCAAAAACTTCACTGTCCTTGAACGTCCAAAGCTCCTGCACTGGTGTTGTAACTGAAAAGGTCAAGTCTTCACAAAGCTCACACTCCTTGAACCTCCAAAGTTCCTCAGTTGCTCTTCAAAATGCAAACCTAGACCATTCACAACTGACTTCACATGCGTTGAACCGCCAAAGCCCCTCAACTGCTGCTGGAAGTGCAAAGCTAAAGCCTTCAGAAACTTCAGTCTCTCTCGACCTCCACAACACATCACTTACTACTGAACCTGCTATAACCAACTCAGTGGCCATTGAAACTCCTCTGAACAATGAAGCCTTTCCAACTGCACATCATCAAAATAAACCAGAGCTTCTACCGACTTTCCCATCGAAATATACGCTCGCAATACAGGATAAGGAGAAACCTTCTACATCCTCTCCAAACAAGCGGCCAACTTCTCCACTCATCGCCTACGTCCAAAGCCTGTCTCCTATCAAACATAGTAAGAGAGGATCCACACCTTACTTCAACATAAAACTTCAGACAGCTCTTGCAACCCAGCCTGCTGTTTGCTTCTCACGCTCTAAGAGAAGTTTCTTCGATGAGAAAGCGGCAACTAAAACCGCCTTGAAAATCGAAAGATACAATACTTCACAAGACGGCCGCACGATTTTCATTAACGACATGACTAGGCTCTCTTCCCCAGCAACATCCGAATACAACTTCCAGTTCGTAGAAAGCTATAACAGCAACACATTGACATTACAGTCAATCCTTCAGAATGCACTCGACATGGGCATGATCGACGTCATAGCCAAAGTCGTATACAAAGATAAAGCAAGTCAAATTGTTGGCTCTATGAAACTAAAGAAAAGCACATGCTACATTGCCGACGAAACCGCCAACTCTAAGCTGATCCTATGGGAGAATAACATTGACGACGTAGATGTTGGTGAAGTCTACTGCTTTAACCAAATAAGACTGCGGAGAGATAAAGAAACAGTCGTACTCAATAGTACTACGGACACAGTAATTACTAAGAAACTAGATTCAGACTTGACAAACCTAGTATCAGAGAATATTACTCCAAGCGATGAATCTATGGAACTCTCTTTGAAAGTAGATTACATTTATTCTATACAAGAATTGTCTCGCTTCAAGCAGTGCCTTCAAGCAGTGCCTTTAAGCAGTGCGTCGAAATCTAGGAACCATCAACAACTATACATAAAAGTTACCATTTATATGCCTCTGGCATTTATACTAGACAGCATCAGATAGAAGATCATAAAGTTTTTCACAATTTGCTACTACTAAAAATTCGTTGCATTTTCTTTAAGCTCAAAAATATTATCAAATATTTTATGAATAATCCAACATTCAGTAGCTATCTTAACAACGTTTCTTCGTTTTTGTTGTATATTCATATTAATTATTGCAGGGTAGTTTCCAAATTTTGTGTTCAAGTTGTCTTCTACTTAATGTTCCATTTGATCTCACTGTTTTAGCCAAAAATGTTTCTTGTTCTTAACAAGTTGAACTCTGTTACATGTGAAAACTACCATATAACATTCACAACTTGTGTTAACTTTCATTGTAATTAAGGGTCCATTGTTTCACAGTTCCTGTTTCTTTAACAATAAAAAAATACGTTTTAGTTCAATGAGTGTCAATGTCTTAAGCAGGAAAGTACTAATAAGGGACAGTATTTTCACATCTCCGACTGGACACAGCACCACCATTTTACATTGTCCTCCAAGCCATGCAAAGGTCCAGCCGGCCACTTGAAGTACAATAACGGTACCTTCATTTCACACTTACTTTAAGGTCGCAAGTTTGAGCATAAACTATATCCAACGCCATGGACAAATATTTTGAATAACTGCCACGACAGTTGCATTCAATAAAGATTACAATTTGTTATGATAATGGTTGGAATAACATTGGGGTTGTCACAGCAACGAAATGACAGTATCACCTATTTGACCTGCAACAGTATATCTTGACACTGCAATTGTTCTTCCAAAATGGTCGTCAATTTTAAGCAAAATCTGTAACAGTGTTGGAGATATTTTCAGAGGAAGTTTTTTGGCATTAGAAACAGTAACAAATGCACAGTCTTTATGTCTGGCCATTATCTGTAGAAAACAAAGCCCTCTTGACATGCCATTTGACCTTATAGTAGTTTCCATCTTTTTGAAAACATGTCCAAAAGATCATGGACACAGCTTCAGACAACTACTAGCAGGAGGCTTTGATTAGTGTGTATCAAAGCACTGTTGTTAGCAATTTTGTAAAGGTTTTGGTGTTCTCTAACAAATTACCAAATAATTTTTCAAGCAGTTTAAACATGGCCAGAAATCGAGGACAACATGGCCGCTAAGCATGCGCATCAAAGACCCTTGGCCGACTTTAAATCTGGCTGCCACATAAAGATTTGTATGGGACAATTGTTAAATTCAGTTATAATATTGTCATGCATGCAAAATACATAAGTTCCGTACGTTTAAAACACAACAAAATACTCCAAAGATCACTTGCACCAACACTCACATAAAAACGATCGTCCAAACTTCAGCAGTAGTTGGTTATCCCTTCGGTCCTCTATGCTCATATAAGCGTCCTAAATTGGACGTTGATTGCTGATTTTAACTCTACATCAGCATGGCGCTTTTCTCCCTTCACGTAGTCCGCACGTCTAAATGTTTACACAAATCGTTGACTTTGAATTCAAGGACTACTTTAAACCATACTAAGCCTTCCACAGACGGCGAAACGGATTTCAAAAATCCCATTTTTCAATATTTCCAGTAACTTGTGGAAAAATCTGCTAGAGACAACCCAACAAAATGGTTAAAACATTAAGAAATCTTCAAAATCGACCACCATTTTGATTATACTTGGTAGCCTGGCTATTTGGCAGTAACTACGTCAAATATGACATCCTCTTATGTACCGAGGATAACGTTCCCATGTCTTCCACTCTCTTTTACTGTAGCTCAACTTTAACTTAAAATAAAAAGTAAATTAATTCAGAAATTATTTTCAATGAAAAGAAAATATCTCAAGAACAGAATAAAAACGAAATGATTTTAAAATGAATTTATTTCGAACGAAAACAAAATTTTATGTTTCAAAAAAAAGTGAAACTAATTTTAAAAAAATGTATTTGAAAAGAAAGGCATTGTAAACTAAATTAAAAGCAAAATTGTCCATGGCCTATCGTTGCCATAGCAAAAAAAAAAAAGGCGTGTGGCCTATCGTTGCCATAGACCAGAATGCATTTCGGTGCATCTGTTTTCAAGAATGGCTGCTGGAGGTCAAACTTGGAGTAAGTTTAAAGATAAAATGAAGGAGCTGCGCCAAGGGAAGAGAGCCAAGAAGGATTCTAGTAAGGCAGCCAAAGAGCTTGAGACCTTAGTTGTACAGCGCCTTAGCGCAGAGGTTTCGGGAAAAGCACAGAAATACTCTCGAGTTGGTGCGCGCGAGTTCGTGTCCTTCGAAGACTTCGACGAAATCTCCATCAGCAACATCAAGAGAGCTTGCATGAAGCACTTCGGTATGTTGGAAACGATGTCATGCGATGTACTCGCAGGGGAGCAAGGGCCATCTTGTTACTCGCTAAAACAGTTACCAAACTTGAAAGTAATCCACGTGCGATTCATTGAGGGTAAAGTCCAAGACGCTCCGGTTGAAGTTCTCTGTGAGCGGCGGAAGAGAAAGATCGACGACATTTCCGAGGGTGATAATGCTGAACATGGGAAGGCAGCGGTTGCTGTGGCATCGCTACCACAACGGGTGTCATCACAAAGCCCTAGCAAGTTTGTTCCGCGGAGCCTGTCCGTGGTTGACATGCTAGGATTGGGAAAGCTCATCCCAAATACCACAACCTCTGTTGAGATGTTCAATTTTGACATGTCGGTAATGGCGTGGACCGGAAGACCAACTGCCGTGGAGTTTTCTATTGAATCCCAGCCATTTGGAACAGGTGGATTTCGGAAGGCCTTTAAAGCGACTTCTAATGACAGAGGATTCCAAGGCTCTACGTGGGTGGTGAAGAGATATCTAGAAAAGGCTTCGGAAGATATCATTGCCATTGGACAGACACTGGAAGAACATACAAAGAAGGTAGTGCAAATGCACTACCTAGCACGGAATTTCGCAGCTAAACTGAAAGAAGAGCTTATAGCAAGCGATAATGAAATCCTTTTTGGGGAGACCATGAGTTACAAGAAGATATACATGGGAACAATTGACCGGGAATATGTAACGGCGGAAGAGTTTATAGACGGGACATTCCACAAATATATCAACAACAATGGGAACATATGCCAAGGCGAAAATGCTGATCCCTTGACCAAGAAGGCAGAGTGTCTAGCTCACTTCTCTTATGACCGGTCACAGAAAGAGGTCATGTTGCTGGATATACAAGGCTGTGGAAGTTGCCTTTTCGACCCAGAGATTGCCAGCAAGCAGCTAGATCCCAAGAACATGCTGTTTTGTACAGGTAATCTTTCCCACAATGCCATACAGAACTTCACTGCAAGCCATAAGTGCAATGACTACTGCAATCTGTTGAAATTAACTCCATTTAAGTGACTGAACCAGCATACTCTGTATGACTAGAATGCTGCATTTTGAAGTAGGCTTAATCAAGTGACGCGTATTTAAGCAGGGCGTATCTAATCGATCGAAATCGATCATCGAAAAGCTAATCGATTAATCGATATTACTCGATAATACTCGATATTTGTCGATTAATTAGTTGATTTAATCGATCGAAATCGATAATCACAAACTTTCTTATCACATCGATGAAAATCGGTAATAAAAAACGTGCGCCAAACCTTAACAGCCATCTCGTAAACAAAAATGGTGAAAGCTGCTCCTTAGGCGGACGTGAAAACTTTCTTACCTCGTAATCGACTTTGATCTTGCTTTATGCAGTCTTATGTTAGCTACTTTTTCTAATTTTCTTTCTTCATTGACAGGCAATATTCAGCTGAATATTCCGGCCCAGCAGTCTTATGGTGGTGTACTCTGTGCTGTAATCGGTGTTATCCAGACAAGAATTGAATATCGCCAACTAACGTACAAGGCAAAGGAAATTTTTTACCGCATTGGTATTCGAGAATCTTAGTAATAGTCTGAGTCACTGCCTAAATCATGCTAAATTTTAAGTGACAGAAAACTGCAGAAGTTGACAAATTTGACACCAGTTCTCGAAGAAATTCAAGCGCTTGTGGGCACGTATAATGGCGTGCTTGTTTACATTTGTTAGCCGCTGACCACAAAAAAGACAACTCTTTCTCCTTCAAAAACATATTTAATCACAAACTAATCAGCATTTAATCTCTGATAGACTTGCTCTGATTGCTATATTGTCCGGGCGTGTACGACTCCTCCTTCCACTTCCTGCGGTGGTTGTTCAGCCAAGTTATAACCTATAGAGAGCAAATATTATAACATCTTCAGTGCTTCAGTTCAGGAAAATGCAAGGAATACACTCTTCTTTTTAACACTGTTTTTAAGAGTCTTTTTTTTTTATAAGAACGGAAAAAAAAAAATAAAATGTATGGGCTGGAAATAAGAACAACCTCAATTTTCTTTAAACAAAAGCAGTGAAAACGAGTACGCGGATAGCACCGACAACCGGGGCCAGCAGTTGATCATGACGTAAGCGCATACCCCCCCCCCCCCCCCTTGAATAAAACCATTTGAAACGCCGCAGCGCCAGCATTTCTTTCAGCAAACATGTTTCGTTCGCCGTGCGCCTTTCTCTCGTTGTGTCTTGTAGTAAGTTCTTGGTATTACTTTATTCTACAAGTTGAAAGTGCCCCTCAGAGAGATGTAAATGACCTTAATAAGGAATTACAACAACGTGGTTTTAAACCACTCTGTTCTGGTAATGATTTCAAGACTTCTTTCACATGTACATCGTGTGGAACTTCTCTGCATTATCAAGACAATGCGAAAGCAATGTGGCTGATAAAGCGGCATGCGAATGAAAACTCTCATAAAATCAAAGCCGGATGGTACTTGGATGCAAACAGCCACGTTCTGGCAAGTAAGCCAAAAGGTAAGCGACAATAACTTACTGTTTGCTCGTCAATCTTAAGGGCATCTGCGGTCCTTTTGATGATGCCTTTATCTGGCGCGCCCCCAGAAGACAAAAACACTGTGTCCAGGGCAGACAACTCTAAGTCTGAAAACTTCTTTCGCTTTCTGGGGACTTAAGCGTTTTCTTCTGATTCATCTTCGACTCGGCTCTTCGATTTTTTCGCTTTTGCACCTTAAAAAGAAAAATCAGATGATTCAGGTTGAATACATTCAGTTGCACTGCGTTTCCGGTTTTTTCCTTGTATTTCCGCCGGTGGAGGTGTTAAAATTATTATTATTTTTTTTTTCACCTTCAACTCTTTTAGCATGTTTACACTGATGTTTAGAAAGATATGAACAGTTACTGGGTTATTGAGCTTACCTTAATCTAGGCGAATTTTTCATTTCAAAAATGTGTTTTAGAAACACCAGTTGTCAGAAAGTGTTTTATGAAAATTACCCGCCATTCGGGTTTGTTTGTAATGGTTTGTCTTGTGTGAGTCATGACGTCTCTCGCGCGCTCTGCTATTGCACAATCAGAGAAGGCTGGTAATAAAATTCGGAAGTAAGATTTAAGACTCTCATTGCGCTTTCCCTCTCGATGTCATGATTAAATAACCGCCAGAGATTGTGGGTGGTGGGAACAAAAGAAAACGAAAAAACAGTATCAGTCAATGATAGCTTTATTACTATCTCCAAACAGTAGTATTCATACACTGATTAAGAGTGCAGTACTGACGGTCTAGAAAGAATTGTGACGATATTGCCCCCCCCGCCCTCTTTCCCCGGGCACCCGGATACAAGCACTTAAAAGTCCGTCCAGCCACCCTACGAAATTGTCTAAGCCGGGATTTTCTAGTACAAGAGGACTTTAAGTGTATGTAATTACGGATCTTTGAGTACAATCTTTGTTTTTAAACAACAGGAAACAAACTATTGACAACTTTCTTTGGAAAGGCAGCTACAAACAGAGTCCCCGCAAGGCCACCGCCCACCCTGCCAGTTACTACAACCGATTCAAAATCTGCACATTCATTGAGCATGAGGACAATTGCTCTGGCCGCAGAGACGGAAAAGGTTGTCTCAGAGACACGAAAAGAAATGAATAAGAAATTTGGACAAAGAGTGGGTGAAATGGTGTTGGAATCTTCACCATCTTCGTCAGCGCATACATCAACAACCATGGGGTCAACCATTCCAGTTGAAGAGATTATCTGCAATACAAAACTACAACACGTTGAACGCACTGCGGAAGCAAGAGACAACATTGAAAAAATGTTACTTTTGTCAGCACTGTCGAAAATGCAACGGATGTCTTCTTTTACGGCGAAAATAACACATCTTTTGACAGAATACAGATACGAAATGCATAAATCCACTAAGGAAAGAATTGATGCAATGCAAAAGTTCTGGGGACCGTCGCATCAAGATAGAAACTATTGTGAAAAAGTTAATCTACTGACATCCTCGTTAATACAAGGCATGGTAGGAGTGTATTCTTTAACAGGAAAGTACAGGAATGAAATCGCAAAACTTCGGCTGCAAGTAAAATGTTCAGAAGAGGCATTACACGACTTGGAGCGAGAGCTAGCCGGAAAAAATGCCCGAGAGCAGTTGCCAGAGATTGCAATGCAACTTGCCGCAGTGATTGGAAATCAGGGTGAGAAGAGTCGCACATTAATATCCATTGTTTCCAATCTACTAACAAACAGCATAAAAGAAAGTAAACGCTGGAATGATGACACAAAATCGTTTTTTGCGGTTGTCCTGGATTATGGTGGGCCGGCATTGTTAAGAATAATAAGAGAAAAAATTGGCGGGCCAAGCCTTCAGACCGCTTACGTAACGGCAAGAAGCAAATTCCATACTCCGACCAAATTAGAAGCAAGTATTTTTGTCAAAGCAGCTTCCTTCTATGATCGAATTGGATATCACGGGCCCTTTATCATTGCTATTGATGCGACAGCCATATTACCTTCTATCAGGGTGCAAGGAAACAAGTTGATAGGTATAGCCACTGAAGAGGATGTTGTCGTAAAAACAGCACAAGACATCATTGACATTACAGGCAATGAAAGCATGGAGAAAGCGCGATTAGCCAATGCAATTGTCCTGACCCCCTTAAAGGAGCATGTTCCTTGCTTTGTGCTTGCTGTGTCAGCTGCTGTTAAGGGACAGAACTTTGAAACAGTTGTTAACTGGTTCAACAGTGCAGTAAACTGGGGGGCACAACAAAATTTGAAAATATTAGGCATTGGCGCTGATGGAGATTCTAAGTTTAGAAAATATTATTTCGAACGGTTCTTAAAAAGGCGCGAACATTTGAACAACGTGATTTCGATTCCCCACAAAGGCTTCAATTTTGTCAGTGTTGTTGAAGATATCCACGGTATAACAGTTCCTACTCTTATGTTTCCTGACTGGAAGCACCTAATTAAGAAATGGAAGAATCAAATACTGAACGTTAGACGGGTCCTGGTGCTCGGAAACGGATTCGTCATGATCGAGGACTTAATGCGACTGTATGAAAGAAACAAACTGACCAGTGGTTTATGGAAAAGTGACGTTTTTGTTAGGGACAGACAGAACGTGGATGCCGCACTGCGGATTTTACAGCCACAGGTCCGACAGTGCTTACAAGACTGGAATGACCAACGTACGGAAGCAACTCGTACTTACCTTAAGATAGGGCATAACATGATGAGAAGTTTCACAGAAGAAAACTTACCCGTCAAAGTAAGAGCAAAGCTAGCGTGGTCGGCGGTCTGCTTTGTTCATTTATGGAAAGCATGGATAGAGATGTCAAGCTATTCGATAGAAACCTCCTTTATATCGTTGTAAACGTACAATGATATGATACTCGCAGGACATACACTTGTCCTCTCGATGAAACTTTTCTCCAAGCATTTTCCTGATGAACCGTTCCATCCCAAAGTTTTTGGTTCGGATAGCTGCGAAAGACTGTTTGCGCGTCTACGAGGTTTTTATAGAGGCAAATCACATTTATGCATGCTAGACATACTTGACATTTGTGGGAGAATTTTAAAGTTGGAGGAGCTGAGATACAAAGAGGTTCCTCGGAAACAAACTCAAATGTCCTGGTCGACGAATACAGAACAAGAAATTCTGAGTGGGTTACAAGAGGCCGAAAGGAAAGTTCTAAAAACAGTTGAGCAATTGGGTATGTTGCCGTTGCTTTCTGCTGGAAACATCCTTAGGAAAGATAAGGATGGTGAAATAGTTTATCTGAATCCAGGAATGGAATCCACCTTAACAGATATTGGTGTCGAGCCAGATGAACTCGATTCTATACCGTTACAGGAACTGATAGAAGCAGAAAGTGACGTTTTGTGCTCTGTTGCCGAAGAAAACGACCACAGTTCAGCATATGCTCTGTCAGATATTGCTGCATCTGCCCAAACATCCGTAACTGCACAAACAGATCTGCTAGAAGACGAGGATGATGACGACCCTAGCCACTGCCATTTGTTTCAATCGGGGAAATGCAAATACATGGATGGGAACTTCAAGGCACCAGCAAAAACTCACTGGTTGGGTTGCGATTACCCTGGGTGTGAAAACTGGTTTCATGAATCATGTTTAGGACTTAAATTCCAATCCGATTTTGAACGGGAAAACTATGCGTTTGTATGTAAAGCACATGACAGCGTTAAGGATATGTTTAACAACCAAGTAACCGCAACGACAACGGATCTTACCATTCTAGATGAAGAGCAATCTGAGGGTCAGCCACCCTCAAAGCGGTTAAGAAGAACGCAATACAAAGAAGGATCCTCGTTGTTTACTGACCAGACGGTGCGCCCAAATTACGTCGAATACGAAGGCGAATACTATCACATTGCTGAATTTTTATCCCTTCATCAAGGGAAAGTATACAACCCCTCAGCATCTAGGATGTCTCGCTGGATGGCAGTTTCGAGAAACGATTTCTATGAACGAGTGGAGAAACTAGTTTCGCCAAATAAAACCGATTCTGGGCTCTATCTTGATGATATTGCGGCGTTCTGGGTTACAGGGGTTGGTTTGAAGTGCGGTCTAGTTTTGTGACTGCTGTGTAAGACGTCAGCTAAGTCCGAGGTGCCGGTATTCGAGTGGAAAAAAACAAACAAAAAAGAAGAAACACTTAAATTTTCTGTTTGCATCCAGGTGCTTTGAGCAACCAAGATAGATGGAGGGAAGTGGTCATTGTCCAAAACAAAGGAGAACTTATGGACTGATTGTAGCGCGCACCTGTTAACTTTTGCCGAAGTACCTGAAGTTCGACTTTGGCCGGTCGCTGTAAACGTTGAACATCTAGAGGAGATTTTACCGGAGCTTGAGGCGGCTGAAAGGGAACGTTTACGTGCAGAAGAGCGCTGTAGAGAAGAAGAGAAAAAGAAAAAGAAAATGGGAGAACCAGAAAATATGACCATACGTCTTCTCAAAGAAGTTCTTGACGACCTAAACGTCACTTATAAAGCGAGTGACAAGAAACAAGACCTTATTGCCAAAGTTCGCCAGGCCCGGGAAGAGTTGCAAGAAAGTCATTGTGAACAAGGCAGGCCCTTTCATTTTCCATTGAATTATAATAATAACCATGATGATGACCAATCACACTGGCATAAAATTAATAGCGTTACATTTAAGGCCTCTTTGTTCCCGTTAATTTATTACGACGAGAGAAAAGAACGATTTGAATTTTTGTTTTCGTTCGAAATAAATTCATTTTAAAATCATTTCGTTTTTATTGTGAAAAAGTCACTCGTTTTTATTCTGTTCTTGAGATATTTTCTTTTGATTGAAAATAATTTCTGAATTAATTTACTTTTTATTTTAAGTTAAAATATTTCTGTGATTAAACAAAAAAAAAACATTAAAACTATTAAACTAAAAATAAACCAATACACCCAAAAAAGCAAACAAAACATAAATTTACAAGAAACTTGTTAAGACACTGGGTTTTTTTGTTACGGCAGTCTTAGGCCACCATACTACAGATCTAAAATCTACACACTCTCTTTCTTTTCACTATCCCGCCGGAATTTCAACGGACCCCAGCCCCCAATGGGAATGACCTAGGACTTATATGGACCCTTACACGAAGCACATACTATGAAAATTCGCAATCACGGTTTTCGCACCATAAATAACAGGGACCGCGCAGCAAGTTTTCGAGTGGGGGGGCTAAAGAAGAATGTGTGAAGGAAAATTTTGGGGGGGGGGGGGCGGGGGGGGCATGCTTGTGAATTTCTATTCAATTTCTCAAAAGTGACGGAGAATGCGAATAACGATAAAACTATTGATTTTTTCCACATCTTCAGTGATGTTGCTATCGGGTCTGAAAATTCACCATCACTAAATTGAAATATCATAGATTGTTATGTTATACTACTGATATCAACCTTTAATTACTATAAATAAGCCAGAAATCCAACGATTTTGCTTGAGCTGCCTTGAACTCAAGGCTGTATAATTACTGAGCAATTATTGCACGAGGCTGAGTACGATATGAAGAGTTATGCAGATCGAGGGGGTTATCCGCCAAAGCCGAAGGCTTGAGCCCGGTGGATAACACCCTCCGAGATCTGTATATCTTCATATCATACGAAAACCGAGTTCAATAATTGTTTAATTATTCATTCAAAATATTTACACGGCAAAACAAAACGGTAACTGAAAATAATTTAGTGAATGAAAATTCAATTATAGAACAGATTCAGAAAAAAGTAGCAAAAATTATGCAGAGTTTACTCACCAGATAAAGAAGGTTTTCCATTTTCTTTGGAAAAGTAATCAGAAATTTTAAGAGATCTCTTCTTTGCATTACTAGTGGTATGGGAAGTCTCGTCGTTCGTATTTATGTTGCCGTGTACCATGTGCACTTCTTTGTTCGTAATAACCGCCGGATTGAATGTTCCTTGATGACCAGAGCTATACACAATTCTGCGGTTTAAGTTTTTTCGATGACAAAATGTTTTTATAAACAGACCGCGTTCAACAAAACTTGCAATTGGAATGCTCAACGAGCCGTGAAGCCTGACATCAAAAGACGGACTTCGCCCTGATCGAGCTAAAACCAGGACGCACAATAACAAGAGAAACAATAACTTCATGATCTTCCAAAAATCAAGGTTGAAACTAATAAACAATTTGTTTGAGAATGGCCTTATAAACTAAACCCAGTTATTACTTTGGATCGAAATTGACCAATTACGAAACAACGCGTTTTCCTGAGAGGTCCGCAGGAAAAAGAAGCCATTTAAAAGACGTTTATCTCTGCTAGGTTAGAAGCGAAAAAATATTTTACAATTGTAACGACTAATGCTTCATTCTGTCTATTTATCTGCGCGTTTGTCTCTGCCAGTGACTCTGGTCACTTTCGAATTAACGATTTTTTGCTATTTTTCACTCCGTTACTTTTGTTAAATTATTTTTTGTTTAATTTATTTTTATTCTTGCAAAAAAGTGGGGGGCTAAAGCCCCCCCAGCCCCTCCCTCTGCGCGGTCCCTGAATAATCTCTCACAATCACTAAATACATGCAAAAATGACCCAGAAACGGTCCTGCAAATAAGACAAATTCAAGAATTGACCTAAAAATGGCCTGAATCTCAAACTAAGGCACAGAAAAGCTCAAGAAATGATTTTATCCAGGAGATATGGTGACCTATACGAAAGACATGTATGCGAAAATACCACAGGTGTCCCAACCTCGAAATATAAGCATCTGCGAACATCGGCATTGTTCCGTAACTTTCCAAATGTAAGATTTGAATGGAAAAAAAAACTTATCATTTCCGTAAACTCTTTACACTACAACCTATAACACGGCCATACATAGGCCCATGCACCACACAGATGAGACGTAACAGACATTTTCTGAAAGGTAAGCTGTTTTTTCTTGAAATCCTTTCATTTTCGTTGGTTTAGTATACGGAAACAATAAGTTTTTTTCCCATACAAAGATTTCCTTCTATTTCACATGTTACGCATCATTCCCGATGTTCGCCCATCCTTATATTTCCAGCTTCCGCCGCCTCTCAAAATACAAACTACTTTTCACATTGAAACTAAGTTTATGCTCCACGAAAATCAGCTCTTCTGGCTCTTCGCCGAAAACTATTCAAAAAGGAAAACTTTGCATCTCGACATTATATTCATTCTTCCGAAACGGCTGAAGACTAGACTCTAATTAAGGAGTAAACTGACCTTAATCATTTACATACTCTTATTTTTCATAATGTTAAAGCTCATTTCTTTATTTTCATTTGTTCTTATGTCACTTGCAAAATCCCCTCAATCACGATCTTCAAAGCTTTTTTGCCCGAATAGTTTTCACCTTACATTATAACCAATTTGCTGCAACATATACACACACTAATTTCCTTTCTAAAACGTGAGAATTTTTTCCAAGAACCCTGCCAACACAATTTCTTTCCCTCACATACATGCAACAATATAACATTTCTTCCTACTAATATCACCTTTAAAACATAACCTTATTACTTCCTTTGAGTAGGCACAACAATTCTCTTCAGGTATTTCCTTGCAACATTATTTCCCCTCAAAATCAGTCTGCAACATATTTTTTCCTGTTGAAATCACCCCATATACCCCCAAACTCAATAATATTATCCCCTCCCTTGCAATGTCTCTTTCAATTCTTTTTACAATCATTCTAATACACTTTACTATCACAAAGCAATACAAAATACTTCTACTTTTTTTATTATTTTATTCCATCTGTAAAACCACAACACCTTTACTGTATTAATATCTACCTAATCCTCATTATTTATCAATTCTTGCACCCAAGCCCCACTTCCCCAAAAAATACTTCATGTGTTACTTCTTAATGGTCAGTTAAACATACAAACTATGCATTCACTAACCATTCCTTAAATTCCTGTGCTCAAAACATGAGTTACAGTTATGCCAATCCCTACATATTGCAAACGTTATAAAATATCCCACACTTTAACAATCTCCAAACAGGTTTAACAAATTTCCCTGCAAAAGTTTTAACAGACCTTTAGCAAGAACAACAGCAACTGTCACAAAAACATCACAAAAACAATGTTTCAATTGCCAAACAACAACTTTTTGGCATGCATCACACTCATTTCCTTGCCATTACTGCACAACTACAACATGAAAATCCCTTACTTCATTTTTTCTCAACAACACTATAACAACCAACAACAACGTTTTTCGCTGTCAAAACTTAACTGCACTTCATGAAATCAACTCAAAAGAAATTCACCCACATTTCACATTTTCAGCAACTAGCAATAAACACAACAACATTTAAAAAAGCATTAATTCAATCCTTTTCAAAGTAACACTTTCTCAACCATCACCATTTTCGATACTAAAATTCCCTTTTACTATCTTCCGTCAACTTTTAGCAGTTAAATGCCTGCCAGGAATTCTTCACTTCGCTTGACCTTGAACTTGTTCAAATCCCTCCTGTCAACAACATCCCCTGCAGGAAAGGAAAACCACATTTTTTAGCGCAAGAAATTGCAATAACAATAACTCACAACTTTCAACTACAAAACCAACAACTACTTACATGAACATTTACTTACAAAACCACTTAAAACATGAAGTGAAAAAGCAAATCAACTGCCAAATTGTTTCATTGATTTGACAACACACATCATAATTTAACCAACCCTTAATTATTAACTATCCTAGCAAGATACATTTAATTACACG
Organism: Porites lutea; assembly: GCF_958299795.1. Taxonomy (NCBI): domain Eukaryota; kingdom Metazoa; phylum Cnidaria; class Anthozoa; order Scleractinia; family Poritidae; genus Porites; species Porites lutea. The sequence continues at coordinate 22,309,379 of NC_133203.1, forward strand.
CATGGTTACAACACATTTAAACTAGAGTTCACGCTAACCACTCTTCAACGAATCAAAACTAACCCTCGCTTAACTGTTCATAATTGCTTGAGCAATTTAACCTTTCCATAACAGTTAACCATCTAACAACACACCCTCATCTATACACACCAACAATACACTTGTCAATACTCCCACAACACTTCTTTTATTGTCACCTCCTCTCAACCACCACTCACTTTCCCTTTAACATACAATCAACATAAATACAATCTCAATCACAAAATACAACAAGCTCTAACCAACAAAACTTACAGACAATCATCAATTCTTAGTAAAACCTATATTACAATTTTTAGAATTTCAAGCTAATAAACAAGTACCATTCCAATTTTTTCTTTACAACTTGTTTCCTTACACATGTTATCCATTTGACATTTCATAATTTTATTTCACAACTCCATTCATTTCTCTCTAATTCCAGATAATTCACACAATCCTTTTCTCAAACTTACACATAAAAACAACTCAGCCAAAACATACTTCAGAGCAATTTTCCCAAGTTCATCACACCTTATACTCTCTTATATATTAATTAAGACATCCATCATATTAAAGTAACATTGCACATCACGACTTCTTCACATTACCACCCAAATACACATTCACACTTGAAATGCACTAAACCCCTACAACACTGCTCCCACTAAAAACAACAACATTTATATACAATGGCCAAATCCCCTACACAAACAAATTAAGCTCACAACAACAACCCACTGCAACCAAACAACACAGCGCTCCCCTTTTACTCCCCCTTATCCTTACTTCAGTGACCACACACACATTCTCTCACAACTACTTTCTTTCACTCCCCATAATAATATTAACACCTTCCTCTCACCATACATCATTTATTGCTATTCCTCTGCATTCACAATTCATTCCACCACCACGACGCTGAAGTGTACGCTACCATAGCGTTTTCTTGTTTAAACAGGATTGTCTATTGAAATAGTGAAATTAACACCTCTCTTCTAACTTCGGGAATGAAAATCATTACGTTTTAACAGTTACATAACGTGTCTTACTAGGTCCTCACCTTGCAATAATCCCTTTTTTTTCTGCCCGACATCAGTACAAATAACAGGGGTACTTGTTTGGCGCAGTCCTCCTTTCGCACGAAAGCGTTGATGCTTAAGAGTTGAGAGAACGGCAGTCTGCAGAGTTTAAACGTGCCGTCGATGTACCAGGATTTCACATTCCCAAGTTGTCTCAGCTGCTTATCTGTGGCGAAGATTAAATGTCTGCGCTCTCGGACCTGAACATCTTTTCTGAAAAAGTGATCGGGGACATGTTCTTCTTCCAACTCAAAGTCGAGGTCTGTTGGGTCCTCGGGACGTAGTTTCTGGCGCAGTCTGTTTGCTTGGCGAGCAACATGCAGGGGTTTGGGTAGAGTAATGGGTGCACCATCTTCCATCACATCCAGATATACCTGGAAACAAACAAATCATTATTAGAATATAGTTCTTATGAAAAAGTACGGTATCATATATGTAAAACTCTATCCAACTTGCAACAAAAAGATTTTGAAAAGTTGTAAATCTGTCTTTCTTTCTTTTTTAATTAAAACGTTACAGTATTGATGCAAATATGGTAAGGTCAGCAACATCATTATTTTGTGAAGTATATATGAAATAATTCATATATATCACTCTTCATTCACATTCATCATTATTTTCATTGAAAAGATGAAAGCATACCTCGTCAACTATTGCTGATGCTGGCTTGAATAGATCCTCCACTGCCTTAGCCTTCACGCTCGCGATGACTTTAGCTGTCGTTGCAGCGCCAACTGATGCTGGATGGTTGTGGCAGTGCAAACCTGGCTCAAATCTGTTCTCTTTCTACCGCACCTTAGCCTTAGGTTACATATAAGCAACGATTACATCTTGTATACAAACAATGATTGTGAACGACCTTTTAATTAAAGGGTTTCGTTTATCGTTTCTATCAGGACAGTCATTTAAATATTGATCGCGTCGTTTGGACCGACTTGTTAGTTGTTGGTGATCGGTGTATCATGAACATCGCTCGTAGACCTCGTAGGTTGTTCGTTATGGTAATGGACTGCACATGATCCAGTCAGCGTGTGTTCCATCATCATGCGTGGTCAAATAAACGTTCATTCACTACGAACTGTTAATGGTAGTGACTAAATCTTCAAAAGTTGGCAAGTTGTTCTGATTGAATCAAAACGACCTCGAGTGGATCGAACCGACTTAAGGTATGTATCGAAACGACTTTGTATCGAAATGACCGGTAACCTATTAATATAAAAGGCCTTTGTCATAAAGGGAGAGACTTGACCAACCAGGCATGTACATGTCTGCTGCCGCTGGTACTAATTAATCGAGGCGAAAATCCAAAAAAAGGCACTCTAAAACACGAATTCGTAGCATCCCCACCACACAAAAAATTGACTTCAGATTTTGATGGAGTGATGTATATTGCATTGCCCGATAATTCTTGGTGAAGAATTGTTGGGTCGCAGATAGCTACGGCACGATTTTTGAGAGGTGTGGGGGGTCTTTTGATTCGGTAAAATTAACAACGCTCAGACAAGACACAATAATGAAATAGCTATATTTTTCTATTATCTGGTCAAATTGTTCGAAATTGACACAACCTAGACCTCTTTACAACCCGAACAATAGGCGAGTTCATACCAAGTACATAAGTAGGCCTTAAGTATGCCGGAGATCTACTTGGAGTGTGAACAGGGTTTATTTTGGTTCAAGTACCTTACTTTGTAACCTTGGAAAAGACCTATCCTCAAAGAAGCTGAAGTACGCTCTCAAGTCTAGTTTTACCGTGCTCAAGTGGTGCTTACGCACTATCAAAACACTCGACGTCACACAACGTCAATCAACTAAACAGCGGGAAAAGCTAGTGTATGCAAACCTTCGTGGCGAAGCAAAAACATGGATCCCAACGGAAGCCGACATCATTTTTTCTCTCACAAACAATACCAAATAGACGACGACGATTCTCTGGATGTAAGCCTTATGTAAGTGCAGTTTTATCTATTTATTAAACCAGTTTAAGAGCGCCTTTTTTGTTTTACTAGTGGGGTTTTACTATGCTAAAATCCTAATAGCTCTTTATCACAAGCATACTTTCTATTTAATAGAAACAACTTAAACCAAAGATTTGCTGGAGCAGTACAGATTAACCAACAACAAATGCCACAGATGCATTTCAGTGGACAGCTGCTCTTTCCTTTTCCACCTAACAGCCAGACCTTCTACCATCCTGCTGTGTTTCAACCGCCGAGCGACAGTCCACCACAATGCAACTCTCAAATAATAACGCGAACCCCATCACCAAGTCCTGGGACTTCAGGGAGCTCGAGCCGGACCACCAAAACCAGTTCGGAGGGAAAAAAAGAAATCAAAGGCTTCTGACTGGACAAAAGAAGAAACTCGTGATACGCTCGAACTATGGGGGCCGAAATACGACGGGTGAAGCGGGGTTTAAGAAAATCAAAGAGGGTTTTCCGTACTTTGATTTTTTAGACGATGTGATGGGTCATCGTGATAGGGTTGACCCATCTAAAATGGCTATCGAAGAATCTTCTATGTTTGCTTCAGAAGATAGCAGCAATACTTCACCCTCGCCTCAATTGCAAGAAAGCGGGAATGGCACAGAGGAAAACCTAGACGATGACTTACAAGCCGCGACGGGAATGAAACAAAAGGCAACTGATAAGACAGTGAAATCTGCCCGCAAAGGAAAGAGGAGACGTGATGAGCAGCAAACTGAGTGGCACACAAGTTTTCTTCAGCTCATGGAACGAAGCTTAGAGCAAGATAACATACGATTTGAACGTTCCACAGAAATGCTTTGAGAATCACAGAGGAATCAGATGGAGCAAACAAATGCAATCCTCGTAGGGTTTAAGGACATTTTCAAAGATTTGGTATCAAAGTAGATCAATGCATGTATTGGATGTGTTACTGAAAAAGAAGACAGTTCAACGGTCTATTGCCAGTAATTCTTATTAAATATTGCCTTCATCGGCAAGTTTATTATTGCAAAAACTTGACCTGTTTTTGTCTGACATTTTTTGCTACACAAAGCGATCAACAGCAAATAAAACCTACAGTTGCAAAAAATGTGGTGTTACAAGTTATCCCACAAAGTCTTTTAAAGCATCTCTTACATCAGTGCCAGTTTCAAATACAATTCTGTCTTCATCTTCATCATCTAAGTCGTCAGAGTCACAGTCATCATCATACAAGTCACCTCTCTCAATACAGATGTTATGCAAAACGCATGATGCAACAACAGTTTTTGTTAACATTGATGTTTTCTGGTCAATTTTTTTCATAACTTTTCGCCACCGTGATTTTAACATGCCAAATGCACGCTCCACTACACATCGTAAGGCGTTGAATTTTTTGTTAAATTTTCTTTGTTCAGGAGTTAAGCGTCCCCTGTCTGGGTAAGGTTTCATAAGCCAGCTGGTAAGGGGGCATGCGCTGTCTCCAGTGAGAAGAGGGCCGATTTCTACTCCATTGATACCTCTAGTCAGACCAGAAATAATTTGTTCATTTTGTGCCATATCGTATAGTCCACTTAATCTAAGAACACGGGCATCATGTATGCTGCCCGGATAGCCAACAGTAACATGAATACATTTTAGGCTACAATCAACTATGCCTTGAATCACACTATAATGCTGCTCACGATTATAATAATCCTCGTGATTTCGTGGTGGAAGATTCATCTCTATGTGGCATCCACCTATGGTTCCCACAATTTGAGGTATGCCATACGTTTCTTCAAACTCGTTAATCTTATCTGTAATTTCCTGCCTTGTCAAGGGAAATTTTACGAATTGATCCTTCATTTGAAGAAGAGCACGCTTGAATTCACTGCAGATATATTTCACTGTTGACTTTCCATATCCAAATTGTAACCCACAGCTTCTATAACTGTTACTGGTTGCAAGTCACCATAATGCTAAACCAACCCTTTCTTCTACGCTAATCGGAGCTCGCATCCGCGTCTGTTGTTTTTGTAGATCTGCTCTTACAAGGTCACAAGTTCACTTCAGTTTTTATGGTACTTAAGGCCTACTTGGGCCCTAGTGTGAACTCGCCTAATTTTATGGTTTCCTTGTTTGATTGACGATGCCATGGTAACCGTTGGCGTGTCAGAAAACAAACTTATTCCATTTTACTGTTTCACAGCGTCAGTTTAGAATCTGGAAGGGAAAAGCCGCATACTGATTGTTTGACATCGACAAAACAAATTTTTACTACGTCTGGATGGATTAGAGTGTTAACTAATTTTACCGAATATGTATTCAAGGTTCCAGTCTACACATAGCAATCAACAAGAATTACATTTATATTGAAGTCACTAAATCCTCTCCTTACGACCTTTCACGCAAAACAGACAAAACATCTACATTTTAAAAACGAAAAATGGCTTTGGACTCGAAATTTGAACGTTTGCACATGCTTTGTCTTTCTCGTTTTAGAGGAGTTTGACTGTCACCTTAATGTTACCATAGTAATGGTTGCTAAGAAGCTGAGACTGACCTTCAATAACTGACTTTGGGATATACCACTGTATGATAACAGCTCCGGAATCTTTCCCGCATGCAATACTAATTTTACATCCCATGATGCCTTGATGATGCAAAATCCTTGTCCGCCATCTTGAAGACCCTTAAAAGGTTAGTAATTTGCTTTTCCTGTTATTATTTAAAGAGAAAAGTAAAGGTAGACAGACAGACAGACAGAAAGGAAGAAGCTACAATAAACCCCTTTTTGGACATTTTCTTTCCAAACCTTATTTCAATAGTCATTAATTTGAATCTCTATCTACGTGATCTGTAAGTACGGAGAAACGTTCCCAGTCATCATTATTCTATTTTCTAATCTTTTATCCGCAAAATAACTGCTTTTCTTATAGTTTTTACCTGGATATTCCATAAGCAGTTATTGGTGTATGGTCAATGTTACTTTAAAAAGGAAACAAATAAAGAAGTTCTAATGTGAATGAAAGTTGTTAAATGTACACACTGTGAATTGGGGTAGAAGGTCACAGAAGCACTATAAAAATCAAGTAATAAGATATTACCTTTATTGTTGGGGAAAAACACATTTTGACGGCTGACATTGTTTAGGATATGCTTTTTTTCATAGCATCATGTATTCGTGAAGTAATGTTAAGAACTTTTATTATACATCAGACTCACTATGAAAAATCTGATTGGTCGAGAGCATTCAATCAATTCACAATAGCTTGTGAACTTGACATGATAAATGCAATATCTGCTGCAGATATTGCATTTATCATGTCAAGTTCAACGTCTGCCTGGTTACCGAGCCCCTTGGAGTGTTCTCCTCAGAAACAGAATGGCTGAACGCTTCGCTTCTGTTTCTGAGGATGAATTATGTCGATTAATTAAGGAAAAAGATTCCAAAAACACAAAAAGAGCAACGAAGGCAAGCGTTAAAGTCTTTAATGAATACTTGCAAGAAAAGAACCTTGACAAGCCACATCATGATGATAAAGTCACATTGGCGAATGTTCTGAAACGGTTTTATGTAGAAGCTCGAAAAAAAAAATGATGGGAGCCTGTATTCGAAAAGTTCCATGACTTCTTTACGATTTGGACTTAACAGGTATTTCAAGACAAAAGGAACTGACATTATACAAGACCCGGAATTCGCTGAGATGAATAAGGTATTTCTAGCGAAGTGTGTTGATTTAAAGCAGCAGGGTTTGGCAAAGGCTGAACACAAACCTGCCATCTTAGAAAACGACCTTCGAAAACTGTACCAGTGTGGAGTTTTTAACTTGGGTGATTCCAGAACCCTTCAAAACAAAGTTTTCTTTGAGATTATGCTGTACTTTTACGGCCGTGGAAGGCAAAACCCCAGGGAGCTGAAAATAAAAGACTTCTCATTCACAAAAGATGGCAAAGGAGCTCGATATGTGGCCAAAAGCGGCGATGAATTGACAAAGAACAGGAGAGAGGATGACGAGGGCTTTGAAGGTGGAATGATGTTCGAAAAACCCAGACCCCAGTGTCCCGTTGCTTCGTTGGAACTCGACATAAAACATCTCAATCCCAAAAACGAGTTTTTGTTCCAAAGGCCAAAGAAAGGAAGTAAAATTGGCGTTTACAGTGTTTGTTTTGACAATATGGTGGTCGGTGAGGCACGCTTGTTTAGTATAGTTTTCACGTAGAATTTTAATAAATGTTATTTTACTCGCACATATGGCTAGTACCAATGATGATAAAGAAGAACCGTCTGAGTTATTACCTACTAAAAGAGCGAAGACTCCAGAAACATGAAAATAAGCCTCTTGAAGAGAGCCGTTTATCTACATCTAAGACATCAAAAATCAACTGGTCTTTGTCCATCTTTTGTCAAAAATCCAAGCATAAAGGTGTTAAAACCCTCACTCATGTGTCAAGTTTTGATGCCTGTCAAACCATAATTTCCACAGCGTAAGCAAGAGGTGATACTGGTCTGCTAGCAAATATCCGAGGCCTTGATCTCATTGCCGCAGAAGTGAAATATCATAGCGCTTGTTGAGCAAGTTATGTAAGTAAATCAAACATAAAACATCAAGTATTCAAAGAAGAAAACCCAAATGAAGAGTGTATTTATGACAAGTCGTTCAAAGAACTTTTAACAGAAATCGATAGTGAAATGACAGCTGGCAAGGTTTACGAAATTAGCTACTTGCTTGGACGATATAAAGAAATACTTTCTTCAAACAGTAGTTTGTCTCAGTCATACCGAAGCGAGAAAGTAAAGAAGGATTGATTAACCACTTTTCTGATTCCGTGGTCTTTGATAAGCAGTGAGATCAATCTAAATCAGAACTAATTTACTCAAGCAGCATTTCTGTGCAAGGTCTTATCAACGCCGCAGCTATTTGCTCAAATTCGGATGCTGAGGAATACTTTTGCTGTCCCCCTGAAGAGGTTGAAGATACAGAGGCTGCTAACATAAAAATTCTCTTCCAGGCAGCGCAGATATTAAAACAACATGGTGTTATCGTTCCGTCAAACCTATCCCCTGGTGTGTTTGTGCAATTTGCCACAGACAACAATGACCTCAATGAGGACACTCTTGATGGAAAGCATACCACACATGCAACAACTAGGGTACCATATCAGAGAAAAGCTTTCGGGCCCAAGCTCCCTCCCCAGTCGCTGGCCGATCACTCGTTGAAAAGAAGATCCCTTGAAACACCACTTTCCACCCAAACCATTCATGACTTTAGGGTGCATGGGCGAAGGCCCACTGTAACATCACTACTTGGAAAGGTACAAAACATTGGCTCTCCTTTTGAGCCCCGGCATTGAAAGGAAAGACTGCTTGGTTTTTGCTGAGGTTAAACAAACACAACTCTCTTCTTTTCCAGTGATGCCGAGAACGGTCAGCAAACCATTCCTAGTTGGAGTGCATTTAACGCCATTGTTTCACTTGTTACTGCACAATGCACAAACGTGGGCTATTGCCCTGGGATAGCAGGATCCACCAGCGAATACAGCACCATTTACACTGTCATGAAAACTATACACGATATAAGTGCAATACTCGGACAAACCAAAAGTGTTGTAACCATTAATCTGACCATATACAGCAAGGCGAAACAAATACAATGGCGACATCCCGATGAATTTAAGCACCTGGTTATCCGCATGGGTGGCTTCCATATAGCTCTTCATTTTTTGTCTGTGATTGGCAAAAAATTCGAGGAAAGCGGCATTGCAGATTTGCTCATGGAGTCTGGATTGTATGGCACCACCTCAACGAAAGCCCTGCTAAAAGGAAAGTCGTACAATCGTGGTTTGCGTGTGCACAAACTCATCATGGAAGCTCTTTTGAGATTGCAGTGGAAAGCATTTTGCCGCTGGTTAGAGAATGCAAACACTGACACACAGCAACTAGAAGCTGTACGTGTGGATCAAGTCCAAAATAACCTGATTAAGTGTAAGGCAGCCATAAGTGAAGGGCAAGTGAAGAATGTGTTTGATGGTCTCTGTGATTTCACCTAGAACCTCCATTCTCAGCTTTTCAAGTTCTGGAACAGTTATATCAAGATGGAACATCCTGTACCTATTGCCTTTGATGAACGTGTCAACAGGGTAGAAGATGCTAACCAAAATAATTCGGAAGAAGACCAGAGAGACGCTGAGTTTGATGAAAGCAGCGATGAAGATGTTGAAGATCATAGTTGGAAAGAATTGCTTATTCAAGGAGAGATTGGAAGCTCGGCCACGTTTCTCCTGGCAGGGAAGACTCGATTCGGGAGAGTTGTTAGATTTAACAATCGTCTGCTCTACTGACCACAGAAATGCCATAGCAAGGTGTAACGTTCATGTATATTAATGACCAAAAATCCAGGAACACCGTTCCCCAATATATTTTATTTTTGCATGAACTGGTTATTGGAGTACTGAATCGAACAGCCATCTATGTCAGATTCATTTCCAACCAGATTTGTCAGCATGCGTAATTAACACGTGCATGAGTGGGTTATGAAATAATTCTGGCAGCTCAATTTTCTTGATTATCATATTACGAGTGTTTTCTTGTCTGTTATGAAGGTGTTCACACGAAAAGGCTAAAAGATAGTATATGAAGATGATGTGTCCAAAAATTATTACTCGTCCTTCTCATTGTGCATGCAGGAATATATAATTTAATTTTATACTTGTAGGTAGGAAGGTACTTTATTAAATACATTGCAGCATAAGCTGAATTGCGTATTTACATAATGGTAATAATTTATACTCATAATTGTAAAAATGAGTAATAATTGTAATAGCTAAATCTAAAAACGTATAATAAGAAACCTAAAAATTATTTACAATTCTACCTGAAGCCATCAAAAAACTGTTCTTAAATCTATTTGTCTTGCAATGCAGCAAAATTAGAGTGCGCGCGTGCCTTAGATTATACTTGCTCTTGTAAAAAGGCGGCAACAACTTTCTTAACTTGTGGTTTGGATCGCTCATTATGCTTTCAAATGTGCGCGTGCAAATGTTGTGGTGATGCTCCGCAACCGTTGGTAAACTCATAAGTGCTTAAGCTTCCTGATATTCTATACCAGAACATATCATTCGCATTGCTCTTTTCTGAACGCGTTCTAATTCTTGGGAAAGGTAGGCTAGTAGCGGGTGATGGAAAACTGGCGCAGCATAGTCAATGACGGAGTGCATGCATGTAATGTAAAAAAGGCATAAATCTTTCTGTAGAACACGAGCTCTTTTTAGCTGAACAAGAAAACAGAGCCTCTTAGCTGCCTTCTTAGTAACTTCTGTGATGTGCACATTCCATGTTAAGTCACCAGAGATAGTAACACCTAAAAGTTTAGCATCTTTAACTAATTTGATGCACTCCTCTCCTATGACTACTGGAGGAAAGTCACAATCTAATGTAAAACTAATGCGGAGTTCCTTGCATTTGTCTGTGTTTAACTTGACTCTGTTTCTGATAACAACAACAACAACAACAAATATTATTGAAAATTGGAAAATAACTAATTACATTACTTTCCCACCCGCAAATAGCTTATAAACTAATCGAGGCGGGGGGAGTTGAAGACATATTACAAAACAAGATTTATATATAGATGGATTAAATAACAGTGAAGACACTACTATACAGTAATTAGAATTTAAACTAACATAAAACACGGCAAGTAAATAACGATTACGAAGAGAGGCTAACCTAAAGTATTAAATAACCTCATAAGACGGGAGACTTCGACATAATCATCTTCTGACGACAAGAAATTTAGTAATAATTCCTTTATTTTTTTACAAAAGGACGAACGTTTAAGTATTTTAATCAAATAAGGAATACAGTTTCAAATCTGGGCACCGATTCTCGTGAAAAAGGCATACATCGGTTGTAGAGAACTTAACATTAAACACGTCGCTAAAGACAGATCTTGTTCTGTAGTTATGAATCTGATTTGTTTTAACGAATTGATTGAGTATATTAACTGGTGCTGTCTGTCTGTTGATATCATACAATAAATAGCTACAATCTCTGAAAAATAGGCTAGGCAGGGAACGCAATTTGATTTGAGAAAGAAGGGTACAGTGTGTTCCTTAGACCTACTGAAGTAAATGAGACGTAAGGCCTGTTTTTGAAGAGTTACTATCTTTCTTTGAAATGTCAAAGCACAGTTTCCCCAACCACAAATACCATAAGTCAAGTAAGGGACAATTAATGAGTTGTAAACTGAAAGTAAAATAGTATAATCTTGATTCAGGCAAGACGCTGCAAAATATCTATTGCCTGTGAACCAATATGGCTAAAATTTGGCCAACTTACTTTCAGATAAATTTTCTAAAAAACCGTTTCTGAGAATTTTGAGTTCTTTTTTTGGTGTTGGTTATTTTTTTCCCAATTTGCGCTGACGATTTGTTATTCCTAGCTTTATCTGCTTATACACTGTATCAAAAGAAGAAACCACTGGACAAAAGTCGGAGACAGTTTATTAGCCAAACATGTGAAGAGGCAAATGCGATCTTAATAGACCTTTTCAGCTTGTATGCTAAACTGCAACAAATACATCACGTAACTGCTTGTGTGAAGCAGTTTTACTGTATTTAAATTTGTTTTTTCTTTCCTAGGAGACAGATCTTTGCATGGTATTGGAGACACTGAAATCCCGAGATGAGATTTGCAATGTTTTATCCGACCCAATTCCTTCTGCAACACAAATAGTACAAGATGCAGAAAAAAATTTGTCTTGCATTGCACCTAGACTGTGTGGCCATTCAAGATTGCTCAACACCTTGTCAAGGACCAGTTGCACCAAGCAATCTGGTTAACTTAGTGTCAAACATCTCTCAGCAAATTGAGGATTACCATCCAGGAAGTGACGTTCGCTCTGCACTTCATGCAGCAAGGCAAGTGGCCTATTGGTCTTCTGTTTTCATTTCAATGGTGGCCAATAGTGCCAGCACCATCCCTTCTTCTACAAGCAGGGTAGCTACTTCACCAACCCCATCTTCAGCCAGCATCTGTTCTTCAAGCTGTCCAGCTACTTTACCAACCCCAGCTTCAGCCAGCATCAGTTCTTCAAGCTGTCCAGCTACTTTACCAACCCCAGCTTCAGCCAGCATCAGTTCTTCAAGCTGTCCAGCTACTTTACCAACCTCAACTTCAGCCAACATCAGTTCCTCAAGCAGTAAGTAAATATTGATTCGTTCTCCAAGAAAACCCAGGCAATGGAACAGAGTTATACGCTTCTGGGTTATATGCTCCTGCTGGTAACACCTCCAATAAAACATACTTACTCCATGGTGAAATTTCCAACATTGGAAAAAAATTTCTTCCTCTTTACACAAAACTGGTAGTGTTCACCACATCTCCAACAGCTTGGGAAATATTTATATCTCACGCGATCTTCCTCCTCAGAGTAGGACTGCTTTTCCTCAAGTACCAGTGAAGGCACTTGAGGATTTTCAGCTTCCCTGATGATTCCCTTCTTCTGCTGCGTTTTTATCCGCGAAGAGATAAGGGTCAGGAGTTCCTTTGTGGGGATCTCCCCTGGTCTCCAGTTACCTACAGGCAATGAAGTATTAAAATGTGTATGTACACCTAATGAACACGTCAGAAACAAGGGAAGCTCTTGATCATGCTCACATCAATTACCACTCTGCAAAATGTCCAATACCTCATGAAGGGTAAAGAAACTCTAACCCGGCAGCAACTGCAGCAGCAACAAACAAGCAAAAATAACAGACACATAAAAATGTAAGCTGTAGGTCACAAGGTCTCTTGAAATTAATAAGTAGGTTGTTCACACGGCTTTTCCTAGGCTTCAATGATTTTACAGCTTCCTGTCTCAGTCCAGTTAGGTCAATAATTTTTGTCTTACTGCATGCCGTGTTGCAATTTTGGGAAATGTATTGTAGCATTATGTCTTTCAACCACGCACTACCAGCAGATATATTAGAGAAAATTGCAAGCAACTTCAGAATACCCAGCAACTTTGAGCCTTTAGATTTAAGACCATGGTCCGCGATCCACAGGTGTTTCATGGGGTTCAGACAAGGATAAAAGTGTGCTGTTAACGTGATCCATAGTCCCAAACTCCTCGAGTTGATGTTGATGTAAGTGTAAGTGCGCAGATTCGATGAGGATTTATAACTGGCTGAGTATTCTGGGGTTTAGCCCAATTTTGCTTTGGAGGATTTCTTTTGGGTTTCGCTGCAAGTCTGACGGACTTTGTTTTTATTGTTTAACTTCCCTCAACTTTAAATAGGTACTAACCCTCGACCTGGACAAAGCTATGACACCTGATGACAGTTATCCGTGTTGACACCCAAGTCATTTTCTTTTTTTTGCTCACGTGGGGCAAAAGTGAACCACGGAAAGCCTTCAAGGTTTTAACCAAACTGTCCCTAAGGGCGTGATGACATGGAGGTGGGGAACCCCAGGTAGGTGAGGTAACCCACTTAGGTGGGGTTAAATATTAACCCTCCTTTACATGCAATCTTACAACCCCCACCATCCCGGGGTGCACTTTCTCAAGATTATTGATTGGTCGCTAAGCACGTAAACAATAAAAATACAGGCAAACTATGCGTTTTGGTGATTAACGCTCTTCTACACTCACTTGCTGCTCTTGTTACAACCTTCAGTGCTGTGGCTTTGTATTGCTATCTTTAATAATTATGCAAAGCCACCGCCAAAGTGAATTTTGTGAGAATTTGATGTATCACGAATCCGACCCTGGCTAGGCGGGTTACCCCACCTTGAAACGTTTACATGGCAAAATTTGACCCCGGCTGGGAGGGTTAGCTTGGCGGGTCACCCCACTTATCATGTGAACGCAATCAACTTAAAATGAGAGGTTATATGGAAAGGCGGATTACCCCAGCTAAGAGGGTTACTTCACTTACCTAGGGTCCCCCACCTCCATGTTAACAGGCCCTAAATAAAGCAAACGTAAAAATAATCAGTCACCTAAACTTGTAGGTGTTATTTCTTCAAACGCTGCCTTGGTCTCTGCGCTGCTCGTCAGCACCATTCTGCCAGAATCGCCGAGATTCCTTCCAGCACTGGATTGCCACGAACTTTATGATGAGAGTGCAAACTGCTCTGGCAACCGAAGGAATAAATTGCCAGATCAAGGAGATGGGAAAAGAGAGGAGGTACACGTTTTACCTTTGAAGCGATCGTTTGCGTTGACGCACTACACGTGGACGAGGAAGACGCCACTTTGCAATGAAAGATGGCCCCCGTGACGGGATCAATCAAGCATTTCGCGCATACGCAGTGTGTTTAATAATTCCCAGGGCCTTCTCCCCAGAGACCTGAAGTAACATGATCAATCGTCAATCGTCACTCGTCACGGCTGTTTGCGTGCTCAGATCATGCCTTCTTCAAATTTATTGTCGTTTTTCAGACCTCTGTAAGATATAGCTGTCTGGCAGTTCATTTGAATGTTGGGGTTCAAGGTCGAGAGATGGAGAATTGCAAGGTTAAAATTCACCTGGAAAATGCACCAAGTTGTTGCAAATTTCGTCTGCGAGCTGTTTGGAGGCAAGACCCTTCGACCATTTGAAAGAAGGAATGGAAGAAGCAGAAGTTAAGACAGCAACAGAGGAATGGAAACCAGGGGATAGACTGACAAAGAGAATGATTGAGTGGTGCCAAGATCAATGGCGGAGAAAAGATCCAGCACACCCTAAAGAAAACTGCGCCTTCTCCGTCAACGAGCCTTGCACTATGCCCAGGTTTAACGACATGCCAGTCTGTTTCAACTGCGGTGTTCCTTGCTCAGAGTGATGACAGAACTTGGAGAAGACATTCCACAAGAATTGTCCACTGCCACGCCCTTCTCAACTTCGGGGCAATACGTGAAGAATCGAGTGGGGAGGATGCATCATCTGAACCAAGGGAAGTGACATCACGAATGACCTTAAGATTGTCTCGCAAAGAATAAGTTCTCTGCTGCTGGGGCTACCTCGGAGAGCAGCGCCTCTGGACTATGTACGTAGTTACATTTTTTCCAAATTTTACCATTACAGACAGTTCAGACTCATTTCAGCACTTGTCTCCTGTTTTCATATTATTTCTTTGTTCAGTATTGTTATCGTTGTTATAAGGGTACGTGAAAATTTATGCAGATCAAGAAATCCTTTTTTTCCATGGGGGAGTGGGGAGGGGGAGTTGGAGGGGGGAGATGTGGCGATAGATAATTTCACCTTCCTCATCTTCATCATTATCACTGTTATTTATAAATGGGTAAACAACAGGCTAATATGCAAATTTGTGAAAAATGATACACAAACTAAGGAGAAAATGTTTGCAACTATGTTTCTGCACTAAAGAGAAACTGTAAATTTGCAGCACGTTCCAAAATTACTAGTTTATCTACAGAACGTTTTCTTGCACCACACGAGAAGACAATGGTTAATTTAAAGTAGTGGTGACAGCAGAAATGAAGGACAGGTTTCTTTTTTAAATATTCTGGACACACGTCAGTCCCAGAATCAATTTCTCCTCTCCAACCCCCAGAGGCATGAGCATGGGAAGGAATATTGACCCCAAAACAATGTATTTCCAGTGCTACAAATGTATATTGGGCAGACGCCCTGTGGACCCTCCATATGGTCTGCATGAATTATGACACTATGATGTGGTACCTTTTAGAATTATTAATACCTAATATTATTATACACATATGTGTATGTATATGTGTATGTATATAATGATTGCAATTTCCCGGTGCAAAATTATTTGGTGAAAGACAAATAATATTTGTACATTTCTTCACAGAAGCCACCCAAAGACCTTTCTACAGGTCAGAACCATAGTAACATTCCTGATTACTTGTTTGCTAGTTAATTTCGGGTGCTTACAACTACTCCGAACATACTTAAACCATGGCCCAATAACATAGCCATGTTTTAAGAGAAAAGTTTTATGAATAGGCCCTAATAAGTGTGTAAACGTTTTTCAAATCTACTGCATCCTGAGTAAAAAAGAAGTTAATGATAGTAAATTACTGAGAGCAGAACTGTGGACATGCCTTGCTCAATTCACCTCCTTTCTACCACATTCCTGATACAAAGGAATAGCAAATGGTGGCAATTGTCTTGGATATTCCAAATGCCTACATCACAGAATAATGGAGAAAAGAACCAATTTTAAGTATGTATTTTGCATACTTTGCAATTATTGAGCTACCAGTGGTGACACAAGAACAGTCAGCATTAAATGGGAAGAACTCAAAAACATTTTTGTAATACATATATAGATTTAGCCACGGCTAAAAGCGAAGCTCTGGTTAATAATACTTTTACACCAAAAAAAAAATCGTGTAATGCTAAATGGTGACGGCAATGAAAATGGAATGAAGTTCAAGAGATCTAATTAGCAAACAAATTTACACGTGCGTGAGCACACTTTTTTTTCTAATTAGCCAAAAAACAAATTTGCACGTTCAGCACACTTTTTTTCAAATTAGCAGAAAAAAAATTGCATGTGCCACACGCTTTTTCTTTGCTGTTGTTTTGCATGACTAAAACATCAAACTTCCTAGTTACACATTATTTTTATGGAGGAATTGTCTATGTGCTTACCAAAGATTTTGTTTTGTGAGTTCATGTTCGCTTTAGTTTTTTCAATGCCGCTTATTTTCACCTTGCTGGCCAATAGCATTTCCCATTTTCTCACCGCCTCTATCAATTTTTCATGTTTCTATTTCTTCCAACAAAATTCATCTCCTTTGTTTTTAATCACTCGCTCTTGCTCTTTCTCTGTTATCCACATGAGTCGTGGTTCACAAAGAATTTTTTGGAAAAAAATAGAGGACTTTTCAAAGACTCCTTTTCTCCAATAACATGAAGCATGAAGTAAACACCTTTAAAATGCACAGCTGGAGGGGGATTTGCTTATTGCAATACCTTCCTTCATTGAGGTATGGTTCCAAGGGTACTTCAAATAACGGAAAATGAACTATGCCTGGAACACCGAAATCATATGAAAACACTTTCATGATCACCAAGGAAAATTTGTGTATTGTTTTGCTTTCGATCGTTCTTTTGCACAAAACATCAGATCTTCTTTTTTAAATGAAGGTTCTTTTTATTCAAGGAGCTTTCAAAAATATTCAAGGACTTCGGTGGAAACTTCAAGGACTTTTCAAGAATATCCAACAATTTTTCAATTCAAGGACTTTTCAAGGACATGACACTTTTTCAAGGTCTTTTCAGGGCCTGTGCGAACCATGTGAGTGTAAACATCAAAAATAACGCTGAAAAAGACATGACTTCTCTCAAAGCCGGGTCTTTCCAAATTAAACCTTGAGTTGCATTTAGGTTGCCATACCTGTTGATTGAGTTGTTTTTTATTGGTGTGCCTGTGGTTCCGACAGTCGGGCGGACGTACGGTCACGTAACTATCAAAATTTATCGCATGCATAGGTTACCAAATTTTCTTACCCATGGTGCTCCACTCTAATGACCTGTCAGAATCAATCCAAGGTGTTCGTGGTTTTTTGACTGGTGGGGTTAAAAAAGCTTTACAAAAGGAAAAAAATCATTGTAAGATCGTTCACATTCAGGGAAATACTTTCTTTTTTTTTATTATCGCAGGGGTTTGAAAATCCAGATTTTTTGCTCAGAGACTGGTTGGCCATCATGATGCTCTTTTATCATTTCAGCTCTACCATCTTGGGTGTAGAGCTCAAAACTGTTGCACTTCCTGAAATTGAATGCAACACTTGATTTAGCTAATTTACTGATTTTAAACAAGGAAAAGACAAAAAATGAGCATATATATAGAGCTAAAAAGTGAATAAGCCAGATCATTTATTTCAATCAAAATATTTTAATCATATTAATAATTAATAATAATTATTTACAAATAAAATATGAGATTCCTTAACTGCAACATATTGTAGAGAAATCTAGATTGTATCACATGCCATCTTCCTGCCCTTTTGGTAGAGCTGTCATCGGCCCCACATCTGGCAGCCCATCAAGCTGCAGACCGTCTGATGCTGTGTGTGGTGAACTCTTTACCAAAAAGAGTCTTCGACATCTAAAACAATAAGTAGAAGCACTATGCCATAAATAGAACATACTCTGCAACTTTTCTGACCTAGACACTATAAATCTTGGTAAAATACAAAGGAGATTTCAAACATTAAAGGTGATTCACTAGTTTAACACCGCATATCCCTCAATGGGCATAGTAAGGTGGCAACCAGGAAAAAGAGCTTCCAGAGTACATTATTAAAATGAGGTCTTCAAAGAGAAGAGTGACACCTCAATGTAAATGTCGTATAATTATTGTATTTTCAGTACTGAACGATTAAATGCAAAAACAGAGATAAAATACACCACTCTGTCCTAACTTGCTTAAAAATAGGTTCACAATAAACATAAAACAGAAATAAGTTATTATATATTCTATCTACCTTGACAGGTAAAATAGCATTAAAATATAACTCAGTGAGAATAAAATCAGATGAAAATGGGGAAGATAGCATATATATCGCCATAAAATAGAAGTAAAATGGGGTTGTTTTTGCAAAGGTGTCTTCTACCTTCCACCCACTTGACACTCTGACATTGCCACAGTGCTCACTCAACAATCGTAAGAAGTGCAGTTGGCACACACTTGGCACAGCTCTACCACAATAACAAGTCCGGTGACAACCATTTGTTATTATAATTTAATATTATATTAATAAACACCGTTTTTTTTTTTTCATAACAAGTTCAACAGGGCTCATCCAAGTAAAGACTTCTTGGAGCGTAAAGTAAAATGAAAGGTATCCAAATAGATTTTTTGTTGCTCACATCCATCGTCGAGGGTGCCTAAATGGCATGTACTGTACATTTCCCACAAAATGCACCATTTATTTACATCAACAGCTCAAAACTCAGCTACTGCTTGATAGCTTGTTACCGTCTTATAAAAGCAAAATAGCACATATCCCTCCAAAAAGGTTTTTCTGTATGTAGTGACACCTCGAGTACAGTTAGGAAGAACTGCTCTGTTGCTTTTAGCAACTCGGGGAAAAATATGATTTTGCCCTTTCCTAATTCCTGCAGATGAAGTAAAAAATGATTATAGCATTGTAAAGGTAAAAGAACCAAAAAAAAAAGAATCAAACAAAACATTACATCACAACAATATGGATAAACTTAAAAATGTAAGACCACGTCAGTTTGAATGTTACATTAACATGATCAATATGTTCACAGAAGATGCATATTCAAGATATAAAATATTAGAAAACTGTACACTAAAATATAACAAAGACAAAAAAATATGACAAAGACAAATCTACTAACCTGTAATAAATAACCATGAGGACAGGGCAGTAACTGGGCACAGCTCACGGTTTAATGTGTTGGCCCAAAGAGATAGTGAGATTAGGGTAAAAATGGAAGAGCTTATTAACTTTACTTAGGGTGAAGGTTGTATTCATAAAAATAAAGACAAGTGGGAGACAAGTGCTTCCACCACTGTGCCGCTCCTGCTCCCCAATTATGTATTATTGCAAGGTTATAAAATCTGAAAACATGACTTACAGAAAGTAAAGTGGTAAAGTCATTTAATATTAATAAATTTCAATTAGCTAGGAATGACTTTGAAACTCAAAACTGTAACCACCAAGATAGATGAATCATTGTTGCTGTTTTCTCACACAATTTGTGAACAATGATAATGATAACAATGATAAGTTTGTGGATCCTGAGGTTTGCATTCGTGTCTGTAATGTGAATGGTCGCTACAGAATCAAAATTCCTGAAATAATTCATGTTAGAGGTTTTCAGAGTTTGATAGTAAACCCATACATTCACTCCAAGACAATATTATTTATAGCAGAAAATGGCACTGAGTCAATGATTTGATACTCTTTTATAACGTTACAACTTTAGACAAAATCCTATGATGTCACTATGCTATTATTACACTTCTCTGACTAAAATTTTTCTAAGGTGACCTAGCTTCTATCATCTTCTAGACCTTCCTTATTTTTAAGACATTAAGGTGTAGAACTGGGTTAAATGCAACAAATGAACATCACACCCGCATTACAAGGTTCAAAATACTGCCCAAAAAACAGTTTCAGTTTAGTTGATTTAAGTCTAAAAAACACTGAGTGATAATGTACCTACGGCAAATTTCAGTCTTGTTGTTTTAGGCAAAACACAATTAATGATGCTATTAATCTTTGGTCAAGAAGAAAGGTATAACAGCACTATAGAACTCCTGAAATACATTGAAGAACATCGAATTCATGTCTTAAAAGCAATACGCAATATGATGACACTACCAAGCCTCAAGGCCTGCATGCCCAAATGTGCTTGTCTGTTTTGTACCAATAGAGCGCAAAAACTGCCAGACATGCGCACTAGAGCTGTTGCAACTGTTCCTTGTATTCCTACCGTTCGATGTTCAAAATGGCGGAGAACTAATCAGAATCTAACACGTCACAGCGTATGGTTGGCCATCCGTTTCAAAATTATGACATCGTGTACGTGGGCTTTTTTGCCGCGTATAATCGTTTATAATCGCTATGTATGGGCTATATACAACCATTTATATCGCGTATATACGCGTATTTAATACGCGTATATGTGCAAAATCAAATGCACGTCTATACGCGTTGCTAAAAACCCATATATATGCGTACCTGTCAAAGCCCACGTATACGCGTGCAAAAATGTGCATATACACGGGGTTCAGAAATCAGACTTGGTATAAGATGGCACGAAAAGTGCCTCTAACGGAATAGGTTTCATGTATCGTGGCAATGAAAAGTTCCTTTCGCAATGCAAACATGGCTTCCTCTCTAGCTCTTGTGGTGATATGTATCTTGTCAACTAGTTCTTACAGTTCTCCCACAACGGATCTTCTGGAGACGGTTTCTCGTCTGTTAAGGGATTGCTCCAGGTTTTATCCACATGCCGATTGAAACATGGCTGAAAACTTGGTAGTCCGTCTTCAGGTAGCTGTCGATTCAGTTCGTCGTTTGGTAGAGTTGTTGGACCCAGACGATCAAGGAAATGATGTCAGAATACCAGAGCTTGAATCACTGTTGAGGCAACTTCAATATTAAACAGACGGGAGATGCTGGCAATAAGAGCAAGTTCTTGCACGACAGTTCGCCCCATAAGGACTTTGCCAGGTTTGTCAGGTCCTATAAATCAAAGAGCGGGTCGTCCGGCCTACGAAATTTCTACACATCAGTTGGAGTTTCTAAGAAACAGAATGAGATTTAATTGGTCCCAGATATCAAGAATTTTATTAGTTTCTAGAACTACTCTTTGGCGAAGAATTAGAAACCTGGAGTCATTTTCCAGTCGACATCATTATACAGCCATCACGGATTCAGATTTAGATGAATTAATTCGAGGTTTAAGACAAGGATTTCCAAATTCTGGTATCAGTATGATGCTGGGACATTTGCGAAGTAGAAATATTTTTGTGCAGCGTCAGCGTGTTAAGGAAAGTTTGGTTCGAACTGACCCTGCAGGGGGTGCAATGAGGTGGTTTAACACTATCACAAGGCGTGTTTACAGTGTCCGAGGACCTAATTCTCTCTGGCACATTGATGGACTGCATTGTCTCATCCGTTGGAGGTTCGTCATCCATGGAGGTATCGATGGGTTTCCAGACTTATAGTGTATTTAAGTTGTGCTACAAATAACTATGCCTCGACTGTGCTTGCCCTCTTCTTAGCAGCTTTGCAGAGATATGGATGGCCCTCTAGAGTACGTTCAGACAAAGGGGGTGAAAATCTAGACGTAGCAAGAGCTATGCTAAGGCACAGAGGGTTGAACAGGGGAAGCATGATTGCTGGACTCTCTGTACACAATCAAAGGATTGAGCGGCTGTGGAGAGATGTCTTTATAGAAGTTGGTCACTACTTCTACACTCTGTTTTACCAAATGGAATCAACAAGTGTCATAGATCTGTTCTGTTTACATTACATATTTCTTCCAAGAATAAACCACCAGTTAAATCTCCTAGTTGAAGCATGGAATAATCATCCTGTACGCACAGAAGGTCATTGGACTCCTTGCCAAATCTGGGTAAATGGTGTTATTTCACAAGATAATTCTGGGAATACTGCAGTCAGGGACATATTTCATGACAACAGCCAGCCAGATGAGTTATATGGTGAAGATCCAACAGGACCTGCACCAAATGAGTTTGACCTGGGTAGTGTTGATGTACCAGATACAAACATTCCATTAACTGACACAGAACTTGGAGCTATTTCTCATATTCAACCTCTGTCAGTGAGTGATAACTATGGGGTGGATCTCTACTTGGAAACTCGGCAACTTATTTTGGCACTTAAGCACACCAGAATTAAGGTACATTATGTCATGTTAAAATCAAAACCAAAATAACAAATGGAAACATGTATGCTGTACATGTAGTGAATAGGCCTCTCAAAAAGAATTATAAACAATTATTGGATGAGGTTTTTGTAATGACCAGAATAAGCAAAGGCAAGGAAAATGTAATTGGCTTCAGCTGATAACACCTAAGACCTCGATTATTTCAGATATCACAAAAAACCGAATGTAATAATTATTGTTTCAGAGAAAACAATTCACTGTCTCACAGAACACAGTTTATTTATGAATCATCTGTGGGTTGCACTGATTCGGACCAGAATTAATTTTAGTGTCTTAGCCAATGAGAAGACAAATATTCCATATTGACAATATATAGTAAGAGAAATTCGTGAGCTGGTGCATTTTATATGGATATGTGCAGTGGAAAGCATCACTGATCTTCCCTTGTTTACATTCATTAACAGGTACTACATTAATTGTGGTTGATTAGGTTGATTTTTTAGATCAAAATTATATGTATCACTTGTTAAAGTTACAGTTTACATACATGTACTGTTCTTTACTGTTTTACAGTTTTATTCTGCCAATGGTAGCCAAGAATCAGTTGTCTACTAATCAAAAGTTGATACTTTTTGGTTTTGTTGGGTTTAAAAAAGCAAGATACAAGTGCATAATTAATACATGTACTGAGATGTACAGTATATGCAATGAATCAACAACTATTACATGTACCTATAAGGCACACCTTTTTGTTTGGGAAGGGAACCTTGGCTGTTGAGGTAAGTTTATGCTGGGTTGCTCGAAATACCGGTAACTCAAGGCCAAGTTTCCTTTTTAGCCGAGGTTCCCCCTAAAGTTTTAAAATAGACGAGTAAACAGAAAACCTATAACACAACTTTATTATTTCTTGTTGCATTGTATTCATTTGAGTTTGTGGAATTCCATGTACAAGATACAGCATGTGGGTGCTGTTTGAAATGTATAACAAAATACAACTTTAAAACTATACCAAAACATGGATTTACTAAACATTTGAAATGTCCAAAGCCTTTAGGAAGAACATGCTAATATAAAAAAAACTGGTAACTCAACATATATGTGAAACCAGAGGCTTCTTTAAGCATTTATGGGCTCACAATAAATTGTGACAAACGAACTATAAAAAAATGTAAACCGAACTCTGCCTTATGGCAACTGTGACACTGCACTGACACTATCTTACCAAATGTAAAACACTACATGTTACATTTATGTTTTTCCTTGAAAAAGCCACAGCTGTAAGATCCTAGTGTTCAAACTTTTCCGAATCCTATTTTGCCAAATTGTACACTCTTGTTGATGTACTCCTTGGACGTGTTGTACTGCTCATGGACAACTGGTATTTGCAGGGTTCCATTGCATGTAGTGGATTCAGCCAGCACTTTAGTAGCATTGTTTGCCAGATACTTTACACGCATAATGGTTGTTTCATCAACTGGTAGTGCTGGATAGCCCGTCCAAAATTGAACCAAGCCATGCAATCCTACCTGTCCTTTGGCACCATCTATTCAGTGAAACAATGACAGAAACAGTAAACGGGAATGTTGAACTTCTATATACTTTTTAGAAATATTTGTAATGAGAAATAGACACAGTGACATTTTTCAGCACACATTAAAGGAAAATAGAGAAGATGCAAAGGCAAAGGCATATTCAGAAAAAGAAAACTAAATAAGCTCCCCATGCTTCATCACTGAGGTACAGGATCTGGAGATTTATGGTTTCTTAAAACAAGTTAGCTTAATGCTAGGATTTTAACCCTTTAAGCCCTTAGAATGCCATTTTGGCACATACTGTTAGGACTAAGTCAATATTTTTCCAGTTAACGTAAATACAATTGTACCTCCCCCCTCTTTTTTAATCGATTGAACATCCCTAGAACTTTTGAAACCTTTTTGGCCTGGTACATTTCTGGTATGCATTATAACTGAAATTAAAACACTATAATGGGAGCTGCAAAATAAGGCTATGTTTACCTCCGTGCTGTACATGGAAATAAACAACATCTAGGGGGGAGTAGAAATATTCGTAGTCACTTCATGGTACTAAAACCAGGATAAGCTCTGGCCTTATGGGCCTCTTAACTAGAACACAGACTTAACCTACCAACCTACCTACCTACCTACCTACCAGTACCTAC
>NC_133203.1:22338947-22343947 GCF_958299795.1 Porites lutea
AGTCCTATATTTTTGCAGTTTTGGTGGGTTTTGTCCTATATTTTCAGGTTGTTGAGTCCTATATTCCTATATTTTTGGACCCCTAAAGTGCTTGACACCCTGGTTGTTCAGTATATCCTTATTTCGAACAAATAAATATTTCCTTATTTCAATATATCCTTATCGCGGCCTCAAAAGTCCGCGTGGGCCCAAAGAGAATAAATAAGTAAGTAATATATCCTTATTAAAGGAAAGTGAGTGCTGGCGAAGGGAAAGCCGTTATTGGGGTAGAGGACACAGATGCTGAAAATTGGCCGATGTATTGTCTGATTACAGAGATGTAAGATAACAAAATGACGGTCAAACATTTAGCCTTAACAGGCCAGTTGGTAACCTAAAGCGAAAGACTTTTTCTTGTTGACTCAATGGTCCAAGATTCAGCTTTAATGAGCCAGTAAGTAACCTCATTCTTTCCCTTAAAGCCCTTTTCTTTAACGCCAGATCTGTTTTTTAATTCACCTTCCACGAATATCTGTGAAGATGGTCTTATTTACCGTAACCTTGCCGCACTCACCTTTTCACTGCTTGTAAATAGAAAGGCTAGATGTGCGGAGTCAAATACGCATCGATTGTGACGTGACGTAATGAATTAGCCAATTGCTCATTGATGAAAGTTGACAACAAATCGTCAAAACATTGATTGTGACGTCATGTAACGAAAAGCCAAACTGTACATGCCAGAATCTGTCCAAAAAAGATCTCGAATTTTCACGGCTTATATGTTAAGTAACACTGCTGACCTTCTGAAATAGTGTGCTGGCCGTGGCTTGCTAAGGCTCGCCAGCAATAAAATTAATAATATCGTGGTCATGCACTTAGCTTCAAGATAGCTAGTTTCCAGGCATGCCACTGAAACAAAGGAATCAATTAAATGAAAATAATGTGATTAAAAATCCCAATTGGAAGGAGGCAGATGAGTGGGTATATGTAAAGCGTGTAGGATTTGAATGTGGTGCTACCAAAGACAGATCCATCCAGTGGCTGGAGGAGGATTCAAACCTGGAACCACAGAATTACCATTTCCAGCGCATAAGACATGGGCATTAAATGTATCTTACTTCTTAACATTTTGTCTTTTTTATGAGATAGCAAATGGAATTTCTAGTCAGATTTAACAAACCTTTGTTAAGTTTTCTGCTAAAACAGGATCTGGGATGTCCTCAACACATACATGAGCTACTGCTGCATCCCTCCTTCCACTTATCAGGTATGACACAACAGCTGGGGAGAGCCCAGGAACACCATGGCAGTCGTTGAGAATAGCGTGCAGTGTCATCTTGCCAGCCTGCACAAACAAGCCGCCTGACAAAACATCGTAGTTGTTAATGGGAACTAGATGCCCCACCTGACCCTCAAACAAATTTATTGAAACCCCTTGCTTTTTCAACCTTTCCATTAACAAGTGAAAAAACTCTCTCGTTACACCACCTGCATCAAATCCTGCTTCACCAACAAATTCAACACACAGTGGCCGAGTTACATCAAACCCGGGATTTTTATATTTCCGCAGCATTTGCTTTAGAAGGTCATTTTCCCTGTCTACTTCTAAATCAATCTCACAACCAAATCGTTTCACCGCTTGGGTAGTAAAACTGTTTAGAGAGGATAAAGCATCCTCAGCTTTTACTATGGCTGAGGATGCCAAAGGGGCATTCCACTGATCTTCATCACTTGACATACTCTCATCGTTAGTTGCTGTGTAAACAAAACAAAATTAAAAAATCATTAAAATGTTGGGTTCCATTATCATGAATGGATTGATGATAATGGTGTGGCATTGTCAGGATTACTACAATGGGTTTGCAGGTTTTCAGGATTTTGGCAATAGGAAAATTCTGACTGGTATTAAAAAAAGTTGTCCTGAGCAATGCATCACTTCAAGATTTAATAAACTGGGGCCGTAACATTCTGGTCTTGCCCAAAAACGGCTTAAAGATGCCGAGAGTCTTTCCTTTGCCTCCCAATCTATCGTGGGGTGGGGGTACTGAGAGGCCAGTGGCACATACCCAGCAACAATTAATTAACCCAACGAAGCAACCCAATTGGGCAGACACTCAGGTACAGAAAGAGGCATACCTCAAACCAAATAAAAGGTTGTTGACAGCCCCTCGTACTTCAAAGTGAGCTTGTCTGAGAACCTGATAAATTTCTTCATCATTGTTGTCTGGGAACATTTCTTTCAGTGTTTCAAGTTTCCTTTGTTCAGAATCATATCCAGATGTTGACTGAATAGTATTAGCACTTCCATGCAAACATCTGGGACTAAGATCTCCTAGGTGAACAAGATGGAGAAGTCATTGTAATTTGTAAACTGAAAATGTGGACATTAATTTTTTTAACTAAAGAACTATGCATTTTTCCTTAAAAATTACTGAACAATAACTTGAAATTCAGTTCTGACATGCAGATCAACTCTTTATCTGACTGATGATGTTATCTGATGTTGCTCTAATTTATAACATTTCTTCACCCACTCCAGGCAGCCAGACAGGAAACCTGCGTATGGCCATTTTTAAAGAAAAATCTTGATTAACAATGTGTACATGTGGTTCCAGAAAATATCCATACCTCCCCAAAGGATGGTTTTTTGGTTTGGACACTCCCACCCCCCAGGAATTTTCAGTTCTGCTTCATACTTTCCTTTAAAAATTTTGGCTTTTGAGATCCCCCTCCCTCTCGGAATTTCCAATGACCATCCTTGGGAGGGGAGGTGGGTATAGATATTTTCTGGAACCACACAATTTGCAGTATAAAGAGTTATTTTTAGCAAGTTTAACAATCTTGAAACGCAAAAAAATAACAAAACGTAAGCAATACACTCTGTGTGTAATATTTACATGTACACTTTGTCCTCATGATCAGACCTAAAAATTAGCTCCTGGCTTAAAATCTGAACAATCAGCCTGCCTGCTGCATTCTTTTAAGGTGATTCCCTAGAAATAGAACTGCTGCTTCAAACTTTGCCATTTGATTGTTTATCTCAAGGGAATTTAATTTTTGAAATAAAAAAGGGGGGTCCGCATATTCGTGTAAAAGCAGCAAGACATTGAATATACACATCCACGCTTAAATACGTTTCAAGCATGCAGTAGCCTCTAGGCAATTACGAGTATTGGCAAAGTTCACTTTTCCAATAATACAATTTTCCCTCGTAGAAATTGGTCTATTATTCATTTTACAGAAAGTTGGTGTTGGCTACACTCAAATTACTAAGGAAAAAAAATTGTAGATCACCATATGTGAGGGTCGTGACCCATAATCCCCCTAGAGTTGTAACTCCCATAAGCCCTTGCAGCAGAAGTGTAATAAACAAGAAAGCACGTGGTTGAAAGTTGACTGTCTCTTTGTGGATAAGTTCGCTGCTTCCCCGCTTGAGGCACTGTAGGGATTCTGCTTGAAGCTCTATCGGCGAGCGAGTAACACATACTCGTTTTCAGTTAAGCAAAGAGATGATTCATCTCTTATGCCAGCAAGGCTGCACAGAAAACAACCAACCTTTTTTTTTTGGTGCGCACGAAAAACACAGTTTTCGCACGCTTATCATGCGTAAAATTCCGCGCAGTAAGGATGCACAATGCAATACTAAGAAATCACCTTAAAGCTAATGAATATTTTTTTGGTATGATATGTCTGTATTCAACCCAGTGGTACACAAGCACAGTTCCACACATCCAGCCTGAACTTACTGATTCTAATATTCTGGTGAGGAAAATTAATTGTTGACTGCTCGGGTCTTGATGTGCTTGGTCCAGCAGCAGTAGATAAGCCGGCAATATTAGTACAGAGGGATGACTGTGGTGCCATACTTGCAATGGAAGAAATGCCTGATGCACTCTGAACATTGCCATCCTAATAGCAAAGAAGAAAAAAATGTTTTCCACACCTTACAAATTCCAGCTGGGTTTTTGTTAGTGAAACACAGAAGATGAAATTTTCTAATTTGCAGACACTATATCTCACTGACCAGTCTTGATGTGCTAGCATCAGTAGATGGCCCAAAAAAACTGTCCACACTGCAAACCTGATAAAGAGATTTACAAAAAATGTCTTTGGCACCTTACAAAACTCAGTCTCATGGGCATATTGGGTTCTTGCTAAGGGGCTTACAACTCTAACAAAATGAAGCTGTTTGAAGAGAACAATGTGTGAATAAAAGTCTTCCACAAAATCTGCAATATCGCCCAAATTTTTGGGAGACCAGGGTACAAAGAAGTTGGTGTCCCATAGCTCCGGGCTAGAAGATTTTGCTGTTGGGCTAGTGGATTTTACCCACAACTTGCCCGAAAAAGCAAGTGAAACTTTTTGGGGAAACTTTTTTTGAAGAAATTAATTAGGGCAGGCTGGAAAATTGAACTTCTTTATACTCTGGGAGAAATTCTTAAAAAGTCTTAAACTTCCTGAAATTTTTACTCTACCACATCATGTCTCCTCCAAATTTCCCAAGTCTCCCAGTTCCCAGCAAAATGTCCACATTCCCAAGAGAATTTATTTCCTCCTGAAATAGACTTCCTTTAGAGTTGACACCCCCTGTGGAGATGAAGTCTTTCCTAATTAATCTAGTTAATAAAGATTATGCAGACTGCATCTCACTTACTTCTCTGGATGTGCTTTGTCCAGCATTAGTAGATGGGCCAAAATAACTGCTTTGATCAGCACCAGATGGCCCGAAATAACTGCAGAGGGTTGACTGCTGCTGTGTTGCTGTATTTCCAATGCATTCAGTGCCTGATGCACTGTCATTGCCCTCCTGATAAAGAGATAAAAAAAATGTTTTTGCCATCTTTCAAATGTGCCCTGGGTTTTTGCTGATTAAAAAGACAGGCCTAAGAAACAAATCTATATTATTATAATAACCTAGATAATGCAGACCCTACATGTATTAATCTCACTGACCAGTCTTGATGTCCTTTGTCCAATATCAGGGCATCGAGTAACTGATGTACTTGGTCCAATGCGAGAAA
>NC_133203.1:22356447-22458947 GCF_958299795.1 Porites lutea
AGATTGTTATAGAGGGAAAATTAATGTTTCTGATCGTTTGTGTTTTATTTAATAAAGGGTTTTACTTTGACCTTCGACAACTGTGTTCTTGTTATTGCTCATTGCCCAGCACTCGCTCACGTAAGTTTTCACACCTAATCTGCGGCTACAGGGTGGCTGGCAAGGACTGTCAATTTTCTTAATGTTTCCGACAACAACACCGGTGTTTTTTGTCCTTTTAAACAACCGTGATTGAGATGTTTTGTGTCAAAACACCGTGAGAGCTGAGAAACAATAACAGTCAACACTCGGCACTTGCTGCCAGTGACTGTTGGGGAAATGTCTCTGTTTTGGTTGGCACGACATTCTCGTTCCCAGAGTTTCGATCCTTTTGGTCAGCGGCAGGGATCGAGAGCTCTGGTTGGTTCCTACTCAGGAAACTATTTTCATTGGCTGTTGAAACACAAAGGGAATCAAACCGGAAGTTTTCTTCGAAGTCAACATGGCTGACACAGCTGCATGTGGTGATACACCAACGAAGCCGGTCTCGGGCTTAAACAGGCTTGTTTGCAGAACGTGCAACCAAAATATTGTTTTGAAAAACCATCCTGTAGATTTACATGGCAGCAAAGCTAAGGAAGAAGGCATAGAGAAGGATCTTGAAAAATTTTTCGGTCTAAAAATTGCTTGGGATGATGGGTTTCCATCGCGTATATGTCGACCCTGTTACTTGAAGCTGTCAAAAACTCGTGAGTTTGATAAAATGATTAAAGAGTCGAAAGCCCAGCAAGAATCGGTTATTAGGGCAAAAAGAGGAAAGTCCTTTTGGGACAGTCCGTCCTCAGCCTTTTCACCTGGATCAAAAAGAGAGAAAAAGAGGAGTAAGGTAAGTTTTTACATGTTCATGGTCCATGTACCCTCGAAATGTCAACACATATTTTGAAATACTTTGACATTTTTGCGGCACGCAAATAAATGCCTTAGTTGATGAATTTGACAACTTTTCCACTGTCATTTTATGTGAATGATGCAGGCAACGGATAAGAAAACGTCAGCACTTAGAGTACCACTGTTTCCCCCAGGAGTCATCAATCAAAATGTTCCCCGTCTTCGCACAATTTTACCTGCTAAGCCCAAAGAACAAGAGGCAGCTGTTGAATCTATGGAAGCGCTTTCACATAAGACAAGGAAACTTCCTCCAGGCATTGTCCCCTCTGAGATGAAGCAACCATCAAAAAGTTTTGAAATTCTTTTAAATTCTGGACTGCGAAACCCAGCACTGGTAAACTTGCAGTGTTTTAAAAATCATGGCTGAAGTTTAAAATCTTCAAATTTTCAAGCATGATTTTTAAGGTCTGCACCCTGACGTTGTGTTGAAAAGTAATAATAAACAGTTAAGTTGGAAGATACATGTATGTCCAAAACAGTCAGTACGAAATCTAGATGATGGGTTTCAGCTGACGTCTCTAAGAAGTAGTGGACTGGTTTTTTAGGTATACTTTCCTTTAAAGCCATCACTGTGGCATGTGTGCCTGACATAACCATACCAGCTATATCAACTCTCAGGATTTGTAAAAAAGTAATTACAAATATTCTTTGATATGCTAACAATATTATGCTTCATTCATCAGATTTGAAGGTACAGTATGTTGTGTTTTTAAAGGACTTTGTGATTATTATGTTGCTTTTCCCCCAGTGTCTGCAAGTAAGTGCTCAGCTAGCTTTATTTTAGCTGTAAACTGTTGTGTTTTACTACTGTAGTGACAATTATTAAACAGGAAGTTGGTCAGTGATGAACATTACTGCTCACCAGCAGTAATAACAAAATGTTCGTCAAACTTCCGTATACTTAAAGGTAACTATGTATCTAGATCTTTATATGTTTTCTACATGATCATGCATACGATAACTTTTCAAAAGTAGAATCAGGGCAAAAATTGCAAGATTTCAGCTTTAGCTGCCTTACAATCCTCACTACTTGCAGCATGTTGAGAACT
The DNA here is from genome assembly GCF_958299795.1 of Porites lutea. Lineage (NCBI taxonomy): Eukaryota > Metazoa > Cnidaria > Anthozoa > Scleractinia > Poritidae > Porites > Porites lutea. The sequence continues at coordinate 22,358,424 of NC_133203.1, forward strand.
CAAAAAATTCTGAAGCTGTTGCTGTTATAATTTATCTACAGTTTTCATTATTTTGCAAGTCTGATAAGAACCCATGGAATCTGAGACTTTTAACTGAAGAAAAATATCCACTATTTGATGGCTATTAACGGTACATGCAATCTAGATTGAACATGCAAGATAAAGAAATTCTGTAAATGGACTCAATTCTTTTCAGATAATTATTGTAAAAAATATTATTTTATCATAAGTTTTTTGATTCTTTTTTTTTCTTTTTTGTTATTGTTCATATTAAGACAGAAGATAAGCCTTGTGTAGATAGAAACACTTTGGAGATTCTTAAAATACTGACCAGAATGATGGCCACTGGGGCAACACTTAACCAAATAGGAGAAGTTGTTATGAAGGACAAGGATCTTAGAGATGTAGTAAAAGCCACATTACTGAGGGATGTTGATGACCAGTGTAAGAAGCTCTGTAAGAAAAGTGATGAAAAGTCCTCTGTTTTACGTGTTCCACGGTCGAAGCACAAGGTAAATTAGCTTTGTGAGAATAACTTTTACTTCCAAAAATGGTAGTTTATGGTTTAATACTGTTCTCAAATTAAACCCTTTGCAGGTTAACTCATAAGCCCCAATTTGGTTATTCATTAATTGACTTTGTTTAGAAATAAATATCCACAAACATATACCATTAAGTACTATAATGGAAAGTGCAAGCTTTATAGCCTTTTGTGCTTTTTGTATGAGAGGTTGGAATTAAAGATTATTAGTAAATTATCTTAATGCCTATCAGGGAAACTAATTAACACACTGTGATTCAGTAATCAAAGCATTGTTGCTTTAGCTATGTGGAGCTTGTAAGGCAAAAATTAATTAATGTTGTGTTGCAAATTAAACTGAGGTTAGAAAATTTGAGAATCAAACTTTGTTGAAACCATTCAATGGTTGATTCTCAATTCTGCATCTCTTACCTGTAATGTCAACAGTAAATATTGGATTAGTATTAGTAGAGAAGACAAAAAAAGCACCTATTTCTACTAACTGTTAATAGTCATAAACGCAAACTGAAACGTTTGATACCTTGGCGAGTTACAGTCATAGTTAATTGTTTTGTCTTTGGTTTAAATTTTATCCCCTTACTTTTATTTTTATTTACAAATATAAATATACACATATGTACCCCCCCCCCCCCAAAAAAAAAGAGGAGGGTAGGGGGAGGGAGGGAGAGAGAAAGATAGAGAGAGGCGATAATGGAAAATAATATTATTTTGCATTTGAAATTAATAATATTATTGTTTATGTTGCAGCTTGCCTTACTTAATTCCTTTATAAGTGTGATGACATTGTTATTTTATTGTCTCATTCTGAACTTGAATGTTTATTAGAGCCTTGAAAACTTTACATGGGAAAGCATCATTATGGAAATGAGTCAGCATGCTCCAGATGTATTGGATTTCCTGGTAACTATTGCGGTGCCACAGATGAAAAGAGATTCAGAGCAACAAATTCCACCTTTATGTACTGCCTATGGAATACTGATGAACTCCAGGTGGAGAGAACTTAGCCTAATCCAGAAAGTGAATAGTATTCTTCTTGGGTTTGGAAATGCTACTGAAAGGGTAATAATATCAATTTTATTAAAAGACTTTCACTATTACTTTGACTTTTTACTATTATTAGTTAAAAGATTAATTGACTATTAGCCCAAAATAATATATAAATTATTAATGTTATATGGTTATATGACATTCTTTACATTTTGGGGAGACTCTGAGGTTATTGTGACATGGTTGAAATTGTTGAGTCAAGTAAATTAATCTATTTAAGATGCACTTGTCTCATATTTTAGTTTAAATGCTAGCGTAAATAAATATTGTATATAAATTTTGCTTACAGAGAATTTTCAGTAGGTTATAATGTGAAAAGCTGACCTTTTATCGTTATTATTAAAAAACTTCTTTTATTTTATTTCAGACAATGAAGAGGCTAAATAGAATGGGGATCACTGTCACAAGAGATGGGTACCGTACTATCATGGATGACATTGGTGCTGATCTTATTGGTCGTGTCAGACAGAATATAGCTGCTGGTCATGAACCACGAATTATATTCGACAACCTGGATTTCAAAATTTTAGTCAACATCATCCTTACAAATCACAGAAACACAGATCATCATTGGATTGCTCACTTCCTGACTTTTGATAGGGTGTCTTCACAGAACCTTGATGACTCCAAACCACAGGTGGCAGATGTGAAGGACTTTGAAAACACTGAGTATCTTTTAAACAAAGATGAACTGGAGAAGCTTCGCAGCGATTTCATTGTCCTAGTTGCTCGTGTTTTGAAGGAATTCTTTAAGTGTGTGGAAGCTTTAGGAGACGTTATACCCAAGCACATCTCTCACAGGTGCAGTTGTCAATATTATTGACAGTTATATTTTGTTGAAATGACATTCACTCTTTAACTCACTGAAAATTTGCTAATTAAATATACAGTAAGCGTCACCAAAACTTTACCTAATGTTGATCAATTATTAGTGTCTTTGGTTTGTTTTGTGATCTATGGAAATTAACTGGGAAATCCAGACCTGTCCAATCACAAGTGGGGGCCCTGTGCACATGTGTGCCGTTTTCCAAATCATCATTATTTCGCTTCATAAGGTAAAAAACTATGTTCACTACCTTTCATGTCTTTACAAAAATGTTATAAGAAGCAGATCGAATTGCTTCATTAGGTGCGGAAAATTGTTTGTGGGCAATTCATTTGTCATATCATTGTTATTATAAGCTTTTTTAAATTAATGCCATGGTGCATTTGATGGGTTCAGTACCCACAGGGACAGTTGTATAAAACTTGCACTACTAGTGTGAACAATGTGAAAAATATGTGAAAATCATGTGAAATACATGTGAAATTTTTTTACCCTGTGAAAAATGCTGTGAAAAAAAATATGTGAAATTTTAGACCATGTGAAAAAACATGTGAATACCTTATGTCAATTTCACATGCTGTTTAACAGGTATGGACTATGTGAAAAGTCATGTGAAAACCTTTATCCATCTCACATTGAGTTTCACATGTATGTGAAATAGAAACACCCTGTCAAAAACTATGTGAATTCAAAGTTGGGTGAAAATTTTAAAAACATACATATATATACTTGCACTTACTGATGATATGTGTAAAAAGAAGTTAACTAAACTTTTTGAGCTATCATAGAACCTTTTCAATAGTTATGCTTATAAATATATTTAAATGCTTTATTTGATACTGAATGTTCACTACTTAGCCATTTTTCACTGCTCACCTCTAGATCTGTCAAGCCAATGTAGTCATATGTTAGAAACTGCATATGCATGAAACTGAAACACTACATTATAGAAAACTACGTATAATCTGATTTTACTGAAAATCTCTTATTGAAGTGTGGAAGTTCTCTGGATTATCTGACTTTCCATGTACCATGCCAGAGTATGGTGCGAGATGTACATGTAAACCTGAATTATTTTAAATTAACTGTTGGTCAACCTGCACTGGGGTCACCTACCCATTCCCCAAGGTAAGGGTGACTTGTTAAAATGACATGGGTTTGAATAATGTGAATAAAATAATGATTTGTCAACAAGATACAACATTTTAGAGCGGTTTTCATTTGAGTGTCGAAAAGTAATTGGTTTTGCACTTTCTACACGATGCGATTGGCTTAAAAGATTCGCGCCACCTTTTCATCCAATCAGAAGTAAAACCAAAGCCAATTGTGACGCGCTCGCATGCATTTTCCCGCGCTTTGCGTCAGCCACATGTAATTACTTCGAGTTTTGATTGGTTCAATGTATTGTCTGTGTCCTATGTGATTGGCCAGAGTAATTACTTTGGTTTTGGTTTTACGACACTCAAACGAAAACCACTCTATAAGGCAAAGGCCTGTGTAAAACATATGGCATAATTCCATGGCCAGGCTATTTGTTTAAATGTTCAAAATCCATAAAAGCGATTCATTCTCATCATCCACAGCTGTTACAAGTGGGAAAGAAAGGCAATTAAATACAACAGTCTTCATTTCAAATAATGTTGTGTCAACATAGTACAGAAGGCTCTCAAGGTCTTGTTTGCATGATGTGTAAAGTTTTATGGTCACAAATTCAGTTTCTTTGCCAGAAAGCTGATCATGCATCGTGAGGAAATGAATTATCCTTCCAATTTGTGCTTTGTCTTGATCTGCACAACTGATATTTACTACCGAAGAGACAACAGCTCCAGAATCCAGTGTGAAGGATTTTAACACTGATGTCTTTCCATGCAGTTGTTTCTCCATGGAAAATGTTCGCTTAACATCTTGCTCCCTGTCAGTAGCTAAGGAAAAGGCACCACAGCCCACCAGGTCCTCTGTTTCTTGTTTAGTTAGTTGATACTGATTGGAAGGGGTTTCCTTGTTGTTATTTTCAGTATCCACATCCAAAGGCAAAAGGCGCCCTGAAAGTTTCATGAACTGTACCCAATCAAATAGCTGATAAAAATAAATAACATGATCTGAGTTAATCATCTTGAAATTATACACATTTGGTGCCTATTAACAAAAAAAACTATTACAATATAAAACTAATTGCTGGTTAAGAATATTGTATGCAACTGCAACCAACATTTTGGAATTTCAGTTGGATTTACAGATCAGGCCCCATGGAGGTGGAAAGACTTAAAAAGCTGTTCCAGTTAAATGAATTGAAACCATCATTTAATTGCCTGTTTTTGGACTGAACCATTAATTGCTTCTTCCATCCCTTTCCTTTTATGAATTTTAATTAATAAAAACATTATATGTGTATTTATTTGCAGCTTGAACTTGCCTGTGCTAATTACAAACATGAAAAAACCCTAAAAGATGTTTTTATTTTTAGAAGGTAGTGTTATGGAAAGGGACACTCAGTCAAGGGAGGGGTCCTTTATGAACGACATACAGTAAGCATTCTCACATGTATGTTATATAATTCAAAGTTATACATATATACACTGAGAAAGCAGTTCTTTTGGACTCACTCTGTATGTTTCCATAACAGTAGCTTCTGGAAAACGCCGATTTTTGACCCTCTGACAGATCCAGCTGTTGAATCGTTCATAGCAATACATCCACCAACTGTGGACTGGGCCTTGTTGCTCGATCCCATTTACAGAATGGCGCAAGATGTGAAGACTTATGGTCTAGACAAAGAATCATTGTGTAATGTGTAATGTAAGTAACATCATATGGTCTGAACATGCTCAGAGAAACACAGTTTCTGATATACAATAATATATAATCAATCCGCTGGCCAACAGCAGTGCCACATTGCAATATTCTCTATGTTGTTTATTTTTATGTACACCTGTTTGTAATTAAAAACCCTTCTGGTTTTCAAGAGGACATCTTATTCTTTATTACAAAAACTACAAGAAACAGCCGAATAAAAGAACTAGTGGATTGAGAACCTCCAGGCTGAAATTTGGTCAGAACAAATTCAGCCTGAGAAATGAAACATGTCCTCATGTTAAAAAATAGGGTATCACAAATTGGAAAACAGTGGGGCTGATCTATGTGTGCTGGACCATTACAAACACACATTACAGTATTTCACAGTAGGGATTGAAGCTGCTAGAGTACAGGCTGGTTTTATGGTTTCATTTAATAAAACAGTGATTGCATAATGTTACATACATACATACATAAACTTTATTTCAGTGTCAATGTATTTAGCTGACATCAGCTAATTGGGGACACTACACTAGTACAAAAATTTAAAATATATATGTACATACATAATAAACTCTATATAACAGTTAACAGTTAACTTATGATTATGTAATGATTACTAAAGTACCTGAACACTAATAGGGAAGTCACGTTCTAACTGTGCACAGACTTCATTTACTTCCTTTTCCAAGGCAGGCAAGTCATGCAATTCCTGAGTGTCACTACAAATCTTTTCAAGAACATCCAGGAGGCGGAAGAGTGAAATCCTTTGGTTTCGTCCAAGAAGGCCTCTTAAGCAGAACTTTAAGATTCCATCTGTGGCAAGCTAACACAATAAGTTATAAAATAACAGTCAAACGCCACTTTTCAGCCTACTCTAAAGCTACATGTATTAAGTAACCACCCTACTTTTCTATTCAAAAACAGTGTAGTCACAACCTTTCTACCTCTTTTAAGCTGCGACAACCAGTTCCTCGGACTGGTGATTTAAAAATTAATTTTATATAAAAAATTTTTGGAATGTCATCACTAAACACAATTCCACACACACATGTATTTTAAATATACATGTTCACAATTAATAAACAGCTAACACACTTGAAAAATATAATAAGTGAAAAGATGTAACTTATGTTCAATTCGCTACATGTACATGTACAGTAGACAATCAAAACCTAAAGAAAACTGCAGCACAGGACTGTCTACTTGGGTAAATATACACACCATGCGGATGGCCACCTTCTATTTGGCAAATACTCAACATTACTTGACACATATACAATACAAATGTTTTTGTACCTGTTTCCAGTCATGTGATTTGAGGTATGGTTTCTTACAGAAGAAAGCACATGGCTTCCAGCCATAACCTGAGGGCACGCACACATTAAGTGCACGCTTATCAGCCAGTTTGAGGTCCGCACTAGACAGACGAAATGGAGCAGCAGGCAGCATGTTTCTCTCGCTCTTTGATTTGCCTCTTTTTCTCGCTGTTTGTTCTGTTTCGGTTTCATCACCTAGAAAACAACAAAATAACAATAAAACAGATCCGACCATAAAAACCTTAATGTTTTTTACTTCGCAGATGGATTTAAACATTCTGAATTGAGCTGTTTTGCTTTGTAAACTCCAGTGCAATACAAAAAGGCAATACAGAAAGCAAATTTACTGTGTGAATGTATTCACGGCTAATTTGAAACTGAAAAAGGAAGTTGCCCTCCAAAATACCGTTACTGTATTTGACTGGAAACAACATCAGATGTTTTCTAAGGTTTTTTTGACCAGAAAATCACCTTCAAATAATGTTGAGCTGCAGTAGATCTTTAGATAAAGCAAAAATTTATTGTTTACTTTGTTCACATTGAGCGATTTTTCACGATTTATGCAAGTTTTGATTAATGCGATCGGATGCAAGTTGAGGTTCATCATCATGCAAAATCACACAACTGGCCGGCCACAGTTTTGTGAGGTACATGTACATGTAACTGTAAAACAAAAACAACAAATCAATGACTTAATTAAACCTAGGTTTGCCTGTTTGAAAAAGTAGAGATTATAATAATGAGGTGGCAAAATTAATGTGGCCACTGGTATAAAATGTAGAAACCTACTTTGTGTGGCCTTTCCAGCTGCTTCAGGCTCGTCAACTTGCTTTTCCTGTAGCCAGCATCCTTGAAAACGACCCAACTCTTTTTCTGCCTTTCTAACTTTTATGCTATCACCTTTACCAGTAATTAAGTCAAAAAATGTGCAAACAATATTTTTGAGGTCATGCATCAGGTCAGGAAAAGCTTGATTTGGCCTGTCATAGTTGGGCAACAACATGAAACAGTTGACACCTCGTGATCCAGTAGCTTTAGCAACATTACTGGCTTGTGCTTTGTTTTTTGCTCTGTTGTGGGCAACTGAATTCCAAAGAATATCACTGATATTGGCTTCTTCTGGTGCTGACCTTTTTTCTGGTTTGAAGTCTGAAAAAGGACCTTTTCTGTTTACGCAAGGGGTGATCTTCACTAAGATAGCGTCTGTTTTCCAGATAGACTACCTTGTCCAAAGAGGACACAAATTGCCCTAGGAGTAATAAAAAAGAGAAGCAAAGGAAACATTGTACCATACACTGCATGTATTTAATGACATTTTGACCCAAAAATATTCATTTCAATAACATTTCAGACTTACAGCCGGTTAGCTTTACATTAAGTATTGGTCTTGTCTGATCAAATTGCGACTTACATTTGAGGACAGAAAAAAGTAATTACTAATCCCCATGAAATTCCAAAAAACTGAGAGGCAAAACTCCTCCCTTCCCTTTAATAAACTTACCTATTGACTTCTGATGATGTCAGTGAAAAGGCATGAATGTATGAAACGTAGTAATTTAAGTTGGTGGAATGTTTCAATAGAAAACTTTAGATGTCACATGATACGCGATATAAAAGCTGTAATGTACTTTCAGGGCATTGTATATTATATTGATTTCTTCTGCTGTGCACAAGATTAAAAGCAAGTACGTATTAAAAGCTTACAGAACAATAAGTAACAAATTGTGATGTCTATTAAAATTTGTTTGCAGACTCGGCATCAGGAGCATTAGAAAACTACATGGTTAAAATAGTAAGATGGTCACGCATTACATGTAATTTCCCAGGGTTGGAGGCATTTGATCGCCTTAATTGGGGCATTTGAATGGCTTTTTGGCTCAGGGAGAGGGGGATTTGAACACTAATTTACTAAAAATTCAAATACCCAAGGGGTTGTCTGGGGGGGGGGGGGAGGGATTTCGAAGCCTCGATTTGACCGGTACACAAGTTTGTAATGGTATCATCCAATTATCATTTTGTGGAGGTATTTGAAAAGTTAAGCATTGATAAGATAATGAGTAATGATGGCAACATGGTTCACTTTTTAGTATTATATTGTTCAGTTTGAATTGCCTTACCTCTAATCTCACACCACATGCAACCTTGTAAGGCAGTCTGGCCTGCTGCTGTAAAAACCTTTCCCAGACCAGGATAGTCAAGAACATAACTCATCAGGGCAACTTTGAATGTAAATGACGCATTTCTGAAGGCATCAAAAAAAGTGGCACCAGACAGTTCCAGAACTTCATCTACAACTATTTCAAGGTATGGATCAAGGTGTTTTGGCTCTTGGCCTTCTGTTTGAGCTGAAACTATACCAGCAAGCATGATATTCTCAAACAGATTGCGTACGTTCCTAGGTAGGTTAAGGGCAGTAAGCATAATTGGCCACATTGAGTAATTGACCTTATTGCTACTAAACGGATTGACACCATCAGTGGAAAGTTGTAACAGCATTCCTCGGAGATCGCCATTGCAGAATCCTTCCTCCGAGAAAGCTTGTTTCCATGAAGGGGAATCATGAATGTCACGCATAATGGAAGAGTCTTCACACGCATCACGATTATCAGCATGGCTCTGAATGACTTCAGAAATACTTGCGTTTCCAAACATTCTTCTCCAACGAGGTCCAAGAGGAAAATAAAGAAATCTTCTTCTAGCATTAATCTTGTTGCCCCAATATCGATTAGATCCGCAAATGGGACACTTTTGCAGCTTTGAATAGTCGTATCTACTAGTCTTGCGAAAGATGACACAGTCGTTCAGACAAACATGGTAAGATACTGTTGGAAGCAGAAATGGCTTGACAAAGTTGTACGCTGCATCGTACGACCCAGGAAGGTTATTTGGCTGTGGTAACAAATGCTTCTTCAATCGCAAAAGATCAGATAAGGCACTTTTGCTGGTGGATGGGTGTTCAGTAAACCACATAAAATAACTCGCTAATGCTTGAAGAACAGTGATATCACTATTTTCAAAAAGAGGAATCTTGGCATTTTCGCTGTCATAAATGTCGTGTTCCATTTCAAGGTCACAGTCTTTGTGGTCAGAGCTACTATAAGAAGGTAAGGATTCATTACTCCCACTATCGTCGCTTAACGCGGCTAAATCATGTTCTATCAAGACTTCATTGTCACAAGATGAACTCGTAATGTCGATTTCGTTTTGAATTATTTCGCCATCACTTTGCTCACTAATACTCGCTGAATCTATCCGACGTCGTTTGAAATTTCTGCCGCAGTTTTCCTCACTTGAATATGATAGTTCCGCAAATGAATCATTGCCATCATGTCTGTAATCGTTCGTCTCAGCCAACAATTCATCCCTGCTCCCGCTTTCAGATAACTGATCATCATGATCATTGTCATCATGTCTGTAATCGTTCGACTTGGCCAACAATTCATCCTCGCTCCCGCTTTCAGATAACTGATTATCATGATCACCTGAATATCGGCCAAACACTTCTAGATGCCTCTTCACGATCTTAATTGATTGGGTGCATTCGGATTTGCAATTTTTGCAAGGACAAACATGGTCTTTACTTGCTGTACGTTTTTTATCGCTCATGTGCTGCTCCGAGTATGGCATCTTCCTCACTCGTCGTTCTCGTCCGTGCGTTGCATAACAGATCTCGAATGTCAGTAGTTAAATATTGACCTTTCGTTTACCATATACGGTGCGTAGTACACAGGGAGCCCGAGCGCTCACCGTGCGTGAGTCCTGACCGACAAGGGAATTTAAACTGTGAATGGAAGTTGCTCTCGTACAATCTGTGACTCAATCACCCCAGAAACGTATTTCGTTTTTAATTTTTATTACAAAGTACATAAGTTTTTTTTTTTTATAGCGATAAAGCGCAATATTTAGCTATAAAGCGCTAGGGCTCCCTGGGGTGAATTGAGTCGGTGATCATTAGTAAATAAATGACCCCACTTTTACCATATATGTAATACAATCAGAGCTTCAAAACGAACGGCGCCAAAAGTGTAGTGTTCGTGCACGCGGTTCCTATAACTGATCTCGATACTTCGATCTAAAAGAATCGTTCTCGTAGCTTCTTTAATTTTGAAATGGCAAATCACGAGCAAAAAGTAATTTGCGAATTTCTCGCTTTGTTGAAAACAAACCCAAATGCTTTGTCCAGCGTTTTGCAAACGACACAGCTACAGGCAGCGATTACCTCCAACGAGCAAACGGATGCGTTGAACTCATCAAGCACGAGCTCTCGATCTACATCTAGTTCACCCACTTCTGACGAAGAGTCTGCACAGAACACTGGGGCAGTCGACATCGTTTCCACCGGCACCACCGCTTATAGTGCAGAAGATCTTCTGGCAAAACGAGGGGCAAAGGGCAAAGGATCGAAAGCCCAACAAACATTTCGGGTAAGTCCAATCTTAATTATATATTTAGCCATTTATTACAACTTGCGACAACCGAATCTTGAAAGATCTTGAAATAGATTTATCTTTCTCGTGTTCTTTTACTCGTACATATTACACGTACGTATTCTTTACAAATAAACTTTATAATCTCAGCTCAAGCGCGGATCAATCGAGAAAATTGTTGACTTAAAAGTGTGAGATTTCAAATTGAAGATTTGGGTGATACAGATCACTACATGTATGAAGCCGAATGACGCTTTTCTTCGCTCAACACAATATCTTAATCTCGATCGGCTGGCAGTTGCCTTAACTTTATGCGATAGATATAAATTTCCAACGTACGATATCCCACAGGCGCAAACTAATGATCATTCCTCAACTCTTCGGGCAACATTAATTGTAGGGGTAAACACGTTCTAAAATACACGGGGAGAATCGACGGCGTAATTAATGGCCTTTCCTTTGCTTTCCTAACTTGGAATTATGTTTGTATCATTATTTATACGCTAAAATGTCCACTGCACGTTCGTTGGATTCAAGTTTAAAAAGCGCCGGCGAATATTGAGTTAAGAACACGTGCCTACTAGTATATTGTAGAACGCGATCAGCTTTCCAGATCTAGAAGTAAATAGAGTCTGCAGTACAGGGAACAAGGTTTGGAGAAATAACAATTCGGCCGGCTGGGGTACTATGTTTAATTGACAGTGTAAGATTGTGTTAGCAGCTAGGCTTCGATTCACAGTAAAAAAGAAATCAAACTTTAACACTTCGGATACTTTCTAAAATGATAAATTTAATATCCCGGTATATACCAAGTTCATTCTTTAATTTGTGTACGATTGTTTACAGTTTGTGTTGAGGGAATCTGCAAAGAAATGTGGTCTATGGGAAAAACCTTCTCTTATTCGAGAGATCAGCTGCAGAACCCGATCGATAGAGTAGAAAGCTATACGATCAAATCTAGCTATAAACGCGCGCACGGGAAATTGCAAATTATTAACGGTCGTACATTTCTTCCTGCGCGCTAAGCCCAAGATGAGCCAGCTATTGGAGAAAGTTAACTACTCATGGCGTCTTAATAAGCTTACATTTCAGATCGAAACCCTTTTGTCAAATGACCTTTTAATTTTACGTAAACTCTGAATTATTTATGAATGTTAGCTAGTGTTTTCAAGGAAGCCGTACCAATATAAAACTCTTTGCAAAAACGGATGCGTACGCGGCAGGCGAACGTCGATCTGATGATTCTGATCTGCAATTTTGCAAACTCCCATTTATTCCATGTGTTGTTTTTAGAAAGTAGTGCATATTTTTAGAATTTTCGACTTAAAGTTTGTTTTGAGGGCAACTGTCGATAGACAGCATACGTATACGAATCTTATGCGAAAATAAGAGAAACTGACTATACCGGTAAATAAGCTTACATGCATGTAAGACTTAAATTATATGTGAGACTCTAACGATCATTAATGGCCATCCGACTGATTAGGCCCCGCGCGTCCACACCGATGCGTTTAAAATATATATACTTAGTTTGAAACAAAGCGCATACTTTTCAATAGTTTTTGTCTATTGTCCACACAACAACGCACGCTGCCAAGAGTTGTGGAGACATTTGAAAATGGAGCCAAACAAAAACACATAAGTGTGGACGGGGCCGGCCTATTTAACAATTGTTGTTTTCTCAATTATTTTCAGTTTGTGTTGAGGGAGTCTGCCAGGTAATGTAGCATTTGGGAGAACCCTCCTCTCATGCGAGAGATTAACATGAAAACGCTGGAAGTGTTTACTAAAAAGGTATATATCTAGACTGATACTTTGTATCTGCAGTGGAACTTCTCTAATTATTAGGCCAGCTATCAAAGTCCCCAAGGGTGGCCGCTTAATAGGGGTTCGACTGTTTCCTTCAACTGTATTAGTAAGTCACTACAGAATTTATTGGACCTTTCTGTAAGTAGTTACCGGGAAGCTACAGGTACAATATTGTTGTTTAAAAAAATATGTGCATGCATGTAGATGGGTGGGTGGGGTGTAAGAGGAAAAAAGGAAAAGTACTAGTTAACCAAATCCGGACAAAATCTGTATCCGGTTTACAGATATTCATTAAGCAATCATAAAATTATTCATTCCTTTTCAATTTTCATTATGAATATTAATGAGTGTTATAATATTCATGTTACAAGGTAATCAATGCACTTCCCCAACTGGATGGTCATGCCCATACTATAAGAAGGAGGCTTTCTGAAAGTTTGATTTATAGAAGGAATCAAATGAAAAATACAAAATTCTGGAAACGTGCTAAAAAGGTAAGCTTAAGTGTCTAACTTTTGATCTTCATTGTCAGTATTCATATCATATGCATATGGATATTGTATATTTTATGTCAAAACCAGTTACGTATACTGATCTTGACTTTACTTAATGTAATGACTAATTATGACAGACAGGTAGCTTAGGATCTAGTTGTCTTTTTTAATACAACTTCTCAACTCCAAATGTAAGTGGATAGCTTACAGTGTATTGCATGACTCACAATAACTTGAACCATAAGATTAAAGGAAGTTAGTAAGTAAAAGACCTGAAGGGAAACAAATTTACTTTGAGTTAGCAGGAGGCTCAAGTTATTGATGGTTTAAGTCTGAAGTCAACTGAACTGTCAGGGAACCAATAATAATTTATTAGAGCAGGGCTCTAATTCTTTTGATGCCCTGGTATCAGCCACACCCATTATAATATCTTTTTAAATTGGCAAATGATAAAATTCCTTAATTTATTTAAATACAGCAGGGCTCGAAATTAGAAAAATCCTCAGGTCGCCTTTTGGCGACCAACTGGAGAAATATAGTCGCCAGTTGCAAATTTTTAGTCGCCAGTTTGTATAATGTAAATGACGCAACTCATAGTCAAGGCTTTTGATATTTGGCGCCGTCACAGAACCGCGAAATTCACAAAAACACGCAAAATACCCCGAAATTCGGTACAAATCTTTTTCAAATACATGTCTGTACAACATATTTGAAACTTTTCTCAGCTATTGCGGCTATTTACTTGCCGTAAACTTGTAAATTTATCTCGAAACTTCGTCACTGAAACGTGCAAGCAACGTCCCGAAACTCCAAAACTACCAGGCGTAAATTATGTTGCGAAAAACTGGGCACTAGCCATGATGTTAAAGGCCTTGCCATTGGTTCAGTTCTGGAGCGTATTGTTGGTGAAAGAGCAAATGATGACCTCTGTTAGCAAAACATTAAAAACGTTGGTCTGGTCAGCGCAAAACCGATCAATCTCTAACGAAGTTTTCCCTGAAATAACCACAAAATCGGCCTTTTTTTGACCGATTGATTTTCAGCTGAGTTTGCCCCGAAAATTCCTGCGAAATCGGTCAATTTTTCGGCGAATTTGCCCCTAAATTGGACTTTTTTTTCCGCAACCTATCAGAAGCCCTGCATAGTATGGTACGATCCATCAGATTTGAAAATATCGTAGTCTGCTACACAGCCGTTTTTAGTGTCGTCATTGCGTGACGACACTAAAAACGGCTGTGTAGCAGACTAAAAATATCGTGGATAGAAGTCGGTATAAATTTGGAGGTAAACTGGTCACTGTTCTGTTTATCCGATTTGGCACATTTTTTATGATGAAAACAAAGCAGGTTTACTCTTTTAACGTAAATCTAAATCATAGAGGAATCTGGTCGCCACTTTGGCGACTAAACTAGAATTTTTAGTCGCCAAGGATAAAATGTTGGTCGCATTGGTGACCGTATCAGTCGCAATTTCGAGCCCTGTACAGGGTAAATGTTATTATATTACCTCTTTATCTCGAACTCCGACTCCCGAAACCTATTTCCCTTGCCCTTGTTTTTCAGTCATATTTACTATCGGCAATCTCAAACTGTTTTTAGTTTCCCTTGAAAATTGGAGATAACTTGACTCAACTCTATAATCATTTCACTTGTAGATGAATAAATACAAAGATGAGGCCTGCCAGAGGCCAGTAGTTGTTGCTGAAGAAAACTCCACGCCGGTGAATACAACACTCATCCAAGTTGAGCAGGCTCTTAAAGTTGATGATCCTGCAGGTCATGAAGTTGAAGAAGATGATCAGGACACAGGATTTTCTTTCACTTCATCGTAAGTAAACATATGTTACAATGTAATTATACATCAATAGCATCTGATCCTGTAATACAGTAAACTCTCTCTAATTAAGCGGACACCACTGTAAGGCGGACACCTCGCTAAGGCAGACATGAATGGCTGGTCCCGGCCGAATCTCACTTGTTTGTCTGTAACGAAACTCTCTTTAAGGCGGACAGTGGACACTTCTTTAACAAAATTCAAGGCGGACACTAGAAGTACATTTTTTTGCACAATCAATAGATTATAGGCCAGATATTATTTCAAATTGACCAACCACGGCAATAATAATCTCAAACTGATCTGATTACAAGAAAATACTTGATACTGTTTACCTGGTTTATTGTATTCTGCAACCAGTTAATTAAGTTTCCTTGCTTACAGGGAGGAGCTGTTCGTAATGGATGGTGCAAGGAAAATTGCCCGAGCAACTTTTCTCCGAACATCCAAAGCAGACAGTAAGTACAGTATAACCCCTGCCTGATCAGATCTTACAGCAACCCAAACGTGTGACCACTAGTACTTTTAATTGAAAATTAAACAAGACTTACCTGTAAGTTGAAGTTTGATGATAATTCTGCCAAATCATTAGTAGTACAGTAGGGTTAACATGAGATGCGCACGCACCGCCGCAGGTCAGTCTTAAAAGAATTTTGTGATCACTAAAACGCAGCCGAAACGACGTAAGGGGTGGGTGTGAACATATGGGTGCTATGGGCATGTTAACCCTACTGTACTACTAATGATTTGGCAGAATTATCATCAAACTTCAACTTACAGGTAAGTCTTGTTTAATTTTCAATTCTACCAAATCATTACGTACATCCGGGTTACCATGAGACTTTAACGCAGTGAGCACAAAATGAGAAACACCCAAACAACTTCACACGCCGACTTTATTTGTACACTACTTTGCAATACAATTTTGTTGTTCAAGGCATTAACCTAAGTAAGAACTGCCAAACTCATCTGGTTTGTTACAGCAACTGGCTTATGGTAAAACTTCCGAAAAGTGGACTCCTCAGTCCAACCAGCTGTAGCTAGAATCACATCAGTGGAAACTGACATAAGAGCTTTACTCGTTGAAGCACACCTAGTGCTATGACCAGAAAATATTTCTGTATCAACCCTTGCTTGTCCCAACAAAGTTTTGATCCAGCGTCCAATAGTAGACGAGGTTACTGCCTTATAGGGCTTAATGTACGAAACAAGCAATTTTGAAGAATTCCTGAGCTTTTCAGTAGCCTGTAGGTAATAATCTAATGTTTCATAAACACACAGTTCCCTTACTGGATACTTGTAAAGGCGTACATTGCCAAACACTTTGCCAGGTTTGTCCTGCTTAATGTGTTCAGTTAAGGCAAAATTAAAACATGTATCATTCTTCTGCATATATTGCTCTGATGTGTCCAAAAAGGTCAAAGTCTGACACCTCTGCCCCGTAGTTAAGGCAATCAACATGACTAATTTCAGGGTGAGTTCCTTCAAATTGATCTCGTGCAGGGGCCAATATAAACTCAAGTAATCAAGGACAGTATCCACGGACCAGATATTGTTATACTTCGGCACAGGCTTGAGCTTGTTGAACACCCCTCTAAGGTAACGGCAAACAAGGAATGCTTCCCTATAGGTGTGTGAGATGAAGCATCATTATCACTCATACCAATGTTAGAGACTGCAGACCGAGCTGTATTCAACGCAGAATAGCTCAAGCCACTCTTGAAAAGACTGTGCAGAAAAGAGAGTACAGCTGTTACAGTGGGATGCAACGGATCAATCTTCCTTTCATTGCAAAATTGCAACCACTTGTTAATATACACTTTATATTGTTTCTGAGTGCTGTCTCTCCATGAATGCATGATGATGTCGACAATGTCTGACGAAATTGCAGACTCTTGCAAGGATCGCCTGATAACTTGCATACCATCAACTGCAGGCGTTGGTGTAGGGGATGAGGACCGTCCAGAGTTGGATGAATCAGGTTCTGAACTGAAGCATTGAATACACGTGGCGTTTCTGTTAGTAGGCTCAGTACAGCCGTAAAATAAGGCTGAGTTGTCCACAAGGGAATTACTAGAATTCCTGATGCCTGGTCGTGAATTATTTTCTGTACACACCTTGAAACAAGACAAAATGGAGGATAAGCATAGAAGAAAAATTGTGACCAATCAATGGTAAAAGCATCCACAAACTTTGCCATTGGATGTGGTTTCCAGGAAACATAATCCTTTACCTGAGCATTAAGTCTACTAGCAAATAGATCTATACCTGGTTTGCCAAATAAAGCTACTATCCTCTGAAAAATTGGAGCGGAAAGCATCCATTCCAGATCCAAATTCAAATTCCGAGATAACTGATCAGCATCAATATTGCTTGATCCTGGAATATGGGCTGCTGATAACCAAATATCTTTGTCAATAGTCCAATCCCAAATATCCTTAGCAATGGAGTTACATTCTAAAGATCTACAACCTCCCATAGAATTAATGTAAGACACAGCAGTGTTGTTATCAGACATAACCCGCACATGAATATTGTTCCTGGCATCAAGTAGCGAGGACAGAGCAAGCTTAACTGCCAATAATTCCAGGTAATTTATGTGCCTGGATGACTCTGACTTAGACCAGATGCCACTAGTGTTATTCCCATGTTCGATTTGAGCACCCCAACCCACTTGGGATGCATCAGTGTAAACAACTACATCAGGGCTATTATGAAAAATTCTTCTTGACGCTGTTAGAATATTTGCAGACCACCAGTGAATCTCTTCCAAACTGTCATGAGACAAGGTCATGAATGAATCAAAATACCCCTGGTTCAATTTCAAATTTGCTTCTTTGTCAACCTCAATGTGGCGATAATGTAAAGGGCCAAATTCCACGCCTGGAAAGCTGGAGACTAAGGTCCCAAGAAAAGATGCAACTTCACGAATAGTAAACCGTTTATTTGGAAGAGAACTTTTGGCACAACTGCAAAATTTTAACAGCTTTCTTGTTAGTCAAAGTAACTAACATGAGAATAGAGTTCAAAATAAACCCTAAAAACTCTAAGATCTGTGTTGGTATAATAACTGACTTTTCTGGATGGATTTTAAAACCCAGACTGACAAAAAGTTGTATAGCACGTAATGTGGCTTCTGCACACTCTGTATAACTATCTTCCAGATAGAAAGAGTCATCAATATAGCCCAGACAGGTGTGGCCAAACTGACTTCTCAAGTAGCTAAAGACTGGTTTTAAAACTTTCGTAAAAATCCTAGGGCTACTAGTCAATCCCATAGGGAGGCTAGTGAAAGCATACAACTGATCCCTCCAAATAAATTTTAAATATTTCTGATGTTCTTCTGCAATAGGGATAGAGTAATACGCATCCTTCAAATCTATAGATGTCATGTAACATCCAGGCCTCATGAGTCTAATAGCTGTCTCTAACGTGTCCATTTTAAAATGATGGTATGTCACGGACTCATTCAGTTTCTTTAGGTTAAATATAACCCTGTGAGACCCATCTTTCTTAGGCCTTGTAAAAATTGGAGATATCACCTGGCCATCCTCATGTGATGATAGCCTTATTATCCCTTTAAGAAGGAATTTTTCTACTTCATTGTCAATGATAGTCTGCTCAATTTCAGTGAAGGAACAAAAAGGCCTAGTAACACTAGTACATATTCCAGGTTCCCGGTCAAATTCAATATCACAGTGAGTAACTGCATCCAAGATAAAAGGATCTGATGTGATAGTCTTCCATACATGAAGACAGTCCCGCAGCCCTCCTGCCTTAAAAGGAATTTGATTTGCAATAATAGTAGTAGCAAGAGTTGTCTGACTTACCTCAGCTGGTGATCCTACTGGGTCTTGGTTGCCGAGGTCCTGGGATTCTGCTGGGGCCGAGCATGGCCCCGGCCTTGACCTAAAAAAGAATTAGAGGAGGCTCTTCCCCTGCCAGCACTATGACCAAAGCGGCCACGACCACGCACACCTCTAGAGGCGGGGACTTTGTAAGGTTCCATGCGTCTCTTAGGAGTCACTTTATTGCTGAGCTTTTGTGACTTGGTTAACTCTTCCACTTCTTTGTTTAGGTCATCTCCAAACAAGAATGTTGACACAGCTGTAGATGGGTTGCATAAAGGAGCATATTGCTTGTTTAGGTCAGGACGAATGAGATCTCTTCGTTTCAGATTAAGCTCTCTATTTGCTGACAACAGCAGGACTGCTGTATGGGTCAAAACATTCCTTTGATCCCCATTTGCACTGTTACACAGCTGAAGTACAGCATATAAACCTGACAACAGCAAAGACTGTGCCTTCTGGAAAGCTGAATCATTGTTTCTGGTCTCCTGTCGTAATTGTTGCCAAATTTGCTTGTTTATCTTGGGTGCAACCAAATTAGTGTAGTTTTCAGGTCTGAGGTACTTGTTCTGTACCTCGGCCAACTTTTCTTTTGTGAGCTTCTCTGTAAGCAGACTCTTCACTATTTCTGCCAAATTTGCATCTATGGCAGGTGAAGTTTTCTCTAGAACGCTAAATTCATCAGCGAGTGATTTAAAGGAACCGCCATCCGAGCCTTCAGCTTGGTCTGAGGTTTTTGGCTGGATAAAATCATTTATTTTAGTTGCAACAGTCGTTGCAACAGCTGTATCCGAACACTCAGTGCTCGCTTCACCGCTCTCAGGGCCGGTCTCATAATCTTCAAAATCGGCATAAACCTTCTCGATAGAGTCTTGCACGTGAGCCAAAATGTCTCTTTTGGCATCATCTAAAAGTTCAGCAAACATCGCCTTGAAGTCCACGGGCGAAGTACCTCCAGAATTTGCAATTTTCTGAGACTCCTCAGACATCGTCTGAAGAAAATAAGATGATTAAAGAAAACGTCAAGCTTTTTGCACTACAAAATGGCGGACTCGTCCGCCACGTGGTATCAAAACAATCGGTCCAAATAACCGGCTTTGTAGCTAGTCACAAACTCGTTGAGACTTGTAAAGATACGAGGAAAGGGTATAAACGCGTTACACCACAATTGCTTAAACTCTGGACACGTCCAGGAGTCTTCTCATAAAATTATAATTCGGCACAAGAGCCGAGACCGCCTGTGACGCGTCACAGAGCACGAAAAGGGAAAAAATCCAGACAATAACGGCTGGAAAATGTAATGTGGAGCGCGTCCACAGTAAAAGAAAAATAAACGAAAAAGTAACTGTTAACTTACCGTGATAAGCAGCTGCCAACGGCGTAGAAATATCGGAGAAAAAATACACACGACTAAACCCACGGCGAACGATACATGCACTGACCTGCGGCGGTGCGTGCGCATCTCATGGTAACCCGGATGTACGTAATGATTTGGTAGAATTAATTCAAACTCTTTTGTGCTCACAGACTATCCAATCAGAAGATGACGATAGTTTATCCACGGCTTCTAATTGAATAGTCTGTGCGCACAAAAGAATGTGAATTAATTTAAAGTGGTGACACTTTTAGGCTCCTTGCAGTATATCGTCACTCATTAATAAGCTTGTGTGTACAGCAATATATATTAAACGTGTAAGACTTATCAGATCATTTCCAAATTTTTTTATACAGTGTAATAGTAATTATTGCTGTTTATAAGGCCCCCGGCCTCCAACCATGGGATATAACCTACGTACCCCAGTTGCATAAGCCCACCCAGCATGCCAAAACCACTTATAAAGTTTATTTAATTTATTACCAGAATTTTATGACATAATTATGTACTAATATAATCTGCTTTTTGAATTAATTCAAGGTGACTTTAAAAAACTGGTCATGCAGTCCAACTTTCTGAAAAGTGACGATAAAGTCGAGCTGACGGGACCAAACACGGAGAAATATCTCTGTCAAATCCAGGTAAGTACAAGTAAAAACAAGCCAGGATGAACGCCAGGAATTAATAGCCATTTATTACTAACATTTTTGCGTATTTAATTTCTTTATAATTAGGTTGGTCAAAAATTTTACTGGCCCCAAAAACCAGTTGCTGAAACATGTGGCCAAATCAAAGCAAAGTAAGCCCAAGGAACCGGAGAAAACGGCAACACAAAGTAAGCCCAAGGAACCAGAGAAAACGGCAACACAAAGTAAGCCCAAGGAACCAGAGAAAAAGACAACACAAAGTAAGCCCAAGGAACCGGAGAAAACGGCAAAGCAAAGTAAGCCCAAGGAACCTGAAAAAAAGGCAGCACAAAGTAAGCCCAAGGAACCGGAGAAAACGGCAAAGCAAAGTAAGCCCAAGGAACCGGAGAAAATGGCAACACAAAGTAAGCCTAAGGAACTGGAGAAAATGGCAAAGCAAAGTAATAAGCCCAAGGAACCGGAGAAAACGGCAAAGCAAAGTAAGCCCAAGGAACCGGAGAAAATGGCAACACAAAGTAAGCCTAAGGAACTGGAGAAAACGGCAAAGCAAAGTAATAAGCCCAAGGAACCGGAGAAAACGGCAAAGCAAAGTAAGCCCAAGGAACCGGAGAAAATGGCAACACAAAGTAAGCCCAAGGAACTGGAGAAAACGGCAACACAAAGTAAGCCCAAGGAACCGGAGAAAAAGGCAACACAAAGTAAGCCCAAGGAACTGGAGAAAACGGCAATCAGCAAGGAAAGCCAAGACCTGCAGGTGACACCAACCGACAAACAAACAGAGCCAACAAACTATTGCAAATATAAGGGGTATGTGTATGTACCTGTTGGTGAGGCTGTCCATACCCCTGCGCCATTACCAGAAAAGAGGCGCCAAATGGCAAAAGTCAGTTTAGATTTTGATTACATATAATTTATAATATACATACCAGTTAACAATTATTCCCCGCAGTGGAGGTGGCTAGTGGTGGTGTTTTAGTATATACCAAACCAGTGAGATAGAATCCCCAAAATAATTGATTTGTTATCTCTCAGAATACTGCAAAAAAGTCTTTTGCAAATACATTTGTGCACTGGGAGGTGAATAGCACATGCTATCCCGAGTTTGAGTAGCCAATCAGCGCATAACACACTGTCCACTGGCTTGATATACTAATTAACGATATTATATTATCAGAAATAATATAATTTGTTTTATAGAAATTTATAATGATAATTAAATTGATTTATTAATTGAACATTTTAATTATTAAAATATTATTCTTTACAGGATCATATTTTGATCTTGAACTAAATTAAAAGTACTAGTGCTAGTGTCGCTTATAAGAATTTATTATTATCACTGCTGGCCAGTGGATTGATTATTTTTAAATAATTACTTATATTATATTTATGATTCATTATCATCATTACCTTATTTCAATTATGTCTTTATTAACTGTGATGGATGGGTTTCTATAATAATATAGATAGTTTGGTTTATACAAAATACAAAACATACATTTTATTCTAGATTTTATATATATAACTTTATATTTTAATAATTAAACATTGTAATTTGATTAGCCTGTCCTGGTGACCGTTAACTAAAAATAAATTGTTCTTTCTTCAGGGTTAAATTGCCTGTGTTCAATTTGCTTAATGAAATTGCTACATTTTGGTTTCATTAGAGGCTAGGATCGGACCTGGTGCCGGACTTGCAACGATGATTTGACATTGACGTATATATATGTGTATATATATGCCACTTGCATTTTAATTGGAACAAATCATCTTGAAATTAATTAAAGTTAATGAAAAATTGACGACCGAGCTATATATATACATGTAGTAGATCGCTATATAAAGTAATGATCATGTCAGATTTAATGTCAGATTTTTTTTTAGCTACATGAAGCTATAGGCTGCATATAGATCATGGGCATGCGCATGATCTGCATGCATATATATATATGATATGTCCGGCCAGGTACGTATACCGGATCTGAGATGATCAAGATAAAGTGAAAAAGAATGTGAAACTGAAATTTCACATGTTTACACGTCAATCAAAACAGGTTTCACATAGTTTTTCACATCATATCATTAAGCCTAGTCTTACAATGCATGATGTGAATTTTCTTATTTCACATAGTTTTTTCACAGGTTTCACATAGTTTTTCACATCATATCATTAAGCCTAGTCTATACAATGCATGATGTGAATTTCCTATTTCACATAGTTTTTTCACATCATCCATGATGTGAAAAGGACCATCCCATTTCACTTGGTTTTCACATGGTGATTTCACACTGTTTTTCACACATGCCCATGTGAAAAAGCAAGTGAAATTTTCACGTCTTTCACATGATCTTCACATGCTTTTCACATGGTTTACTCCAGTAGTGTTGGTATGCAACAATAAAGAGTTTGACCGGGCTAAAAATTGTCAGACATTAATTAGCTGTTACAAATTATTCTAACCCCAAGATTATTGCAACTGACACCTAGACCATTCCCTGGATCCTTAGTTACTGCGGTCATTAACCCATGGATTGAAATATATATGGCTATAGCTTTACAATAATTATATAATATTTCTTTGCAGGTACTCCACTGAAATGAAAGAGAAGTCTGTCATCATTGGCTTGCCTGTGGTACCTTTTAACCAGTCAAAACATTCAGATGTGTGCCAGTATCTTCAGTACATACAAAACCTTCTTGTTGACATCTACAAGCCAGAGGTACAGTTTGTTTTACTGATCTTTGTCTGCTGAAATCCTTTGAAAGTCATTTGTGTTTAATCTTATTTACCAGTGACTATATATATAATAAAGAAATTAAAACATTATAGAGATCTATACGTTTTATTAATCACGTAAAAAAAATTATAGAGTAATGTATTATTAACATACCCTTGCTTTTCAGTGATGTTAATGTAGCTGATTTTAAATAGATGACATGGGCATATAAGCCAGCCCATAAACCAGTGGGCCCAGGCCTACAAATTTTGATCACTCTACCACCTGTAATCAATTATTGTGTGTTGTTGAGGTGAGCTCAAGAGCCCAGTGACTGTGATGGTGAGATCAGTGTGTTCTAGTCATGAGAGCAATCAACAGTGAGCATTTTTTTAGGTTATGTGGAAATGAAGGTCAGCCAGGCCTACAACAAGTCAAAAAGCAGAGGCTAATTGCCCCTGGATGTTTGCATAAAATGTGCACTGTTTTTCTTTTTGCTTTTATAGCCATTGTTTAACACACAAAATGGAACATGGACTCCTGCAGTACTGAAATAATGGAAATGTTTATTTCTTTCTAGGCCCAGCATGGACCAATAAATGCAGATGAGATTTTAAGGAATGTTAAAGTGCCTCTTGTAGGGGACCTACTTGGAAGGGAACGCGTGACTGGTGCTAAGAAAACCAGACTAGGATGTGACAGTCCATCTGAGAGGTTTCAAAACATTGTTGAAGCACCAGCACTTTGGCACACAAAGCAGTCTTTCCTTGGTGTAAGTAAATTGAGGATATAACTTCAAAATTGATGTATATGCATTCCTTGTTTTGTATTGACACTTAATGGTATTTAAACATGTATTGAAATCTTTTAAAGTTCTCTAACACTAGACATTCATGTTAACTGCCTAAACATATAATTAAACATATTATTATATTAGATAACAAGATGAGATAATTTTCCTAATACATGCATGTAGATTTATTACAAAATTACTTAATTTTATAAGTCTACTTAAAAGAACATGATCTGACCCCAGTTTCATGAAACTTTTTACTTTGTCCTGAAGTTACAATCATATAGTTATTAAATCTACTTTACTTGACAACAGTGACATATTAAATTTACCTTCATCATGAAGCATAAATAATATGATAACCTAAAACAACACGATTTTCTAGTTTTTCATGTTGTAAGCCCTGATGACCTGTATATGTAAATATATATTTTACATAAAAAAAGTAAGCCACACAGCATACATGACAGGTGACTCCCTATAACTCAACCCCTCACTAACTTTAACCTCCCGCTAACTCAATGGCTTGAGGTGCTTGCTTGAATTGGAGTGTGCATGATAATTATTGCATATTTCCCTCCCTATCCATTTGCTAATTTTGTTTATTTTCAGCTATTTGGTTCAAACTCCTGATAACTCCATAATTTGAACATTCATTGATTTCCCTAGAAGGTTCGAGTTATTGGGAGTCAATTAACTGTCATTTATAGTTGATGTTATTTTTTTTTCTTTACTATTAATCAGTTTATTTGGGAGCAACTGTATCAGCCGACAGCTACAGGTGGACGAGAACAAGGGACCCTGTATCACTTAAGACAGCTATTCAAGTTGGTCAATGTACCACCCAGTGTAAAGAAGAACCACTCTGCTTGTGAAGCCTTAATGCTTTCAGCCACTAAGGCATACCTTTGCAGTGCCTTTATGACTTGGGCTCAAATTTCAAGCACAGATGACTCTCCTTCGTGGTTTGATGAAATTAAGAGCAAAGAAGATCCATCAGCAAAATGGGCAAGCCTTCAGGAACAACTTGGGAAATTTGTTGACGAATTTGTCATGATTGAGTTTGACATTGAAAAAACTTGGCGTGAACAACTAGAACAAAGAAGGCAGCAAAGGGAGAAGCAAATGATGGGTCATGAGAGTGCTGTTACCGGCCAAACGATTACAGCAGACCGTCATCAATCCCATAATGCAGCACAAGATGCAAAGACACCTGGTTTGTGATAATTTAACCTTAGGGCAATTCTTTTTTTGTCACATTTTTTCCCCTTTAAGCAGAAAAATGTAAATTTCACTTGCTTCATTAAAACACTGTACATGTATTACTGGAAATACAAAAGCTGGCACATTTATCAGGAAAGAATAGAAATACAAAAAAAAATCATAAAATAAAATATCTTACAATAATTTAAATTGTCATCAGAACATATTTTTCTTCTTTGAGTAACGAAAAAAAGAAATCAAATAATTTTTTTCAAAAGTTCAATGGTGCTAAATACGATTTCCTGAGTTCTATGTCTACTTTATAGTGAATTCAATCCATCTGTAAGGTGTTGCTTCACTGTATCAGCTGTGTTTTTGGACTGTGGTTGTGTCAAATATAGATATACTCTATGTATAACTAAGAACAATTTCCAATCATTCAGGTGGATAATACCAAGATAAAATTAAAACAATATATCTTTTATATTCATGGCTTCACTCGATTTGCATTTACTTATTATAGATTTATTATTATCTAGCTGCTTAAAGGCTGTACAACATACTTATAATAAGACAAGTATAAACTGTACAATAATCAGAAAATCGCCAATTAATAATATATAAGACCAAAAGAGGATTGAAAGGTGTGGTTCGAATTGTCTGTTTTCCCAGCCTTTGCCTTTTTTATCTGTTTCAATTAAAATGACTGTGATTTCATTTTTTGGCAGGAGCCATTGTTATATTGCTTCAGGGATCTCCCGCAAATTACAAAGTTCTAGGAGTTGGTAAGGTCGTTAGTTTGCAAGGAACTCAATTGCAAGTACCAAGTGATTGTGCACCAGTCCATGTTGTCTCAACTAAATCCTGTGCCACTGGCATTCTGGTGCCAGGTCAACTTGTACTATGGCCAATTGCCATGTTGGCCTTGTATACACCTCCCGGTACTGCACAGGACCAAAATGGCAGAAATATTGTTTCTGGTATTCCCTCAGATAGTCAAGATGACAGACTTTTTAATTACGGGCTACAGGTTCTTCAGCTTGGAGTTATGTTGATGCAATTAAATGACACAGAATGTGAAGGAGATGGTGGTCGCAGTTTGATCAACTGGAAAATGTTGCTACTATACTTTAGGTGCCGTCCAAGGGGTATGAAGTATGCCTATGAAGCAATGCGCTTCATCACATGCATCAAAGCATTGTACTCTGAGAAGACTGCTCATAGAGTATTGCATGGGCAATTTGTTAATCCCAGGGGGGGTGAAGGAAAAAATTATGCCAATGATCTCAAAATGGAGCACTGTATCCAAGACAACAAACAGTCAATGAGGGCAATGCGAGGTAACAAAACTCTTAAGGCAGTGCAGAGGTCATCATCTTCCTCATATGGTCAGAAGGAGTTCTGTGTCCATTTTGATAGAGTGTGACATTCCACCCGATTCCACTCGCCACACCCATGCCTGCACTACAGAAGATGTAAGAGCGATGATAACCATTATTCAGCAGACAAAACCTTTCGTCTTTACAGCAGGAAGAAAGCTGCTTTCATTTCCACAAGTTTCAAAGAGCCCACTTGACAAACTGAATGTTTCGCTTCTTCACAGCTGGTTATCGAACCACAAATGCAAGCTTTTCAATGGGGAGTTTGAATTGAATGAAGAGTCAGCAGAAGAGGAAGGGGTAGAAGACAGTGGAGATGAACATGATGATAGCTCTGAAGAGGATGTCTGATCTCTATGAAATTGACTATCGTGAGTGTTACATGAGGTCATGTTTATCAAGCCTCGTTTTGAGTAGTAGCTTTCTGGACCTCATGGTTCAAAAGAAACACGACAACGGATTGAGTTCATAGAAAAAAACTTTGCTGTTGTTCGGTTTCGTTATTACTTGAATGTACTTGAGGACTAAGGATTGTGGACATTAAACCCAGTAAGATTTTCGGAACTATTTAACTTGTGTACTCGTGTTTTCCACACTAGTAGTATTATATAATACATGTACATGCATAGATTATAATATATTTTACTATTGAAAACTGCCTACTGGTCAGACTCTAGTCTTGCTTTTCACTTTTCATTGAGGTATATGGTTTATAAACCAGTGTCTTAAAAAGTTGACTGGCTTTGGGTACGTAATTAGCTAGTTGTGTCTTTGTATGGGAGTGAAACGTACACAACCATATCGCACCAGGTAAGAATAGACAAAGGGCATCCAAAGACATTTGATATCCGAATTTGTCAAATTTCTTGAGGGTTTCATTGATCAATTTTGAACAGTAGGGCTTGTCTTGTAAATACCTCAGTGCTGAAAAGCAACTCTATTGTTTGACTGTTAGCTATACAAGTTATTAGAACATATAAGCTTATAGATGATTACCATAACTACTGACAAAACTTAGTTCAACTTAATTTTGCAAAGATATTGATAATTATTACGCAGCAGGCTTGGACAAAAATCCGTAAAGACTAAACTTTTCTGAATGATGCTCATTTTGCTTGGTTTAACTCAAAACATTTTCTTATGAATGTTCAAATAGAAAAGGGATGTTTTCAAAAGAAAAGCACCTCTCTTGTTCCCCAATATATTGGAATACTTACAAGAGCCTAAGGTGCCAAATCAAATTATTATTGAACAGTTTTAAATTGAATCAGTATTACACCGAAACTGGTTTAAATTACATCTTCTGAAAAAGAGGTCACTTAATCTATTAGAAAAATGAATCAGGAAAACCTTTAAATGTATTTTTGGACAATTTCCCAGATGGCTATGGCATTTCTTCTGCTAAAAATTGGGAGTGTTGCCTCGATTTTTTCCACTGAAGTTAGTTGATGAACGTTTTTAACAATCTGGTCAACAAGATCCAAAGTTATGCCACTACTCAAGCTGGTTCCTCCAACAGAGGTTCTTCCAGTTCCAGGGAGGGAAAATCGATAAACGTGTAGTTCTTCCCTTAATTTTTCTTCAAGGGCAGGTGGTAAGGTCAAAGATGTTGATGCACTTGCCTCAGCAGAAGTTGTCTCATCATCCTGTATGCCTGCCTCTTCCAAAATTGATGGAATACTGGATATTACACAGTCATCACAATCACACATGTTTTGATGAAAGTCACAACACTCATGGAGTGAGCCACTTCTGCTGGGGGCTTTAAACCCAAAATAATTTAAAATCATCTCCCTTTTACACTTCTTCTCCTGGACATAATTTCGCATAACATCTGACAGCTGTTTTCTACCCTTTGAAATATCGTGACTGTTGAAAAAGATGTGCGCTTTTGCTGGTAGCCCATCTCGCCCTGCCCTACCAGCTTCTTGAAAATACTCTTCCATGGAATAGGGCACACCAATGTGTAGTACATGTCTGATATTACTAATATCTAACCCTATGCCAAAGGCAACAGTAGCAAAAATAATTCTTAGTTTTGATTTACCCTGAATCAGTTCATCAACAATTCTCTTTCGTTCATGTTCAGGATCCTGGGCATGATATTGAGTGAATAGCCTGTTTCTGGCAAGTTTTGGTGCATCTATTGGTTCATATTGTTCATTTCCAAGTTCACTACTAAAATAAGAAAAACAATTCGCAATGGTCTCCAGGTTTCCATAAATAATAGTGAGAGGGAAGTCTTGTCTTCTAGAACGGAGATCTTTAAGAAGAGGGTCCAAAATGTTTACTAATTTTTCATCCCCCTGGTTGCCTCTACGTGATAACGAAAAGTAAATGTTTTTACGATCAGGGTTTACATCAATAACAAAATGACTAATCATCCCCATAGCTTCCACTATTTTCTGCTGCATTTGTTTTGTCGCAGTAGCAGTTAGACCAATAATTGGTGTCTTTGAAAATATACTTGTCAGCAAATCTAACTTGCCATAAGCTGGCCTGAAACTCTTCCTGTTGTTAAGAAAAGGCAAAATAATAATATAAGTGGACTTGTGAAAAAAAAATTCAAAATGTAATAGGTGCTACTATACAAAGTGGCTATTGGCAGGACTGTTAATTTCGAGTTTTAATGTATGAACCATTTTCTAATTGAATGCTAAGGGTAAATAACAACAGCATTCAAAGTATCAAAACCAGTCGGTGTGTTGCTTTCAATTATTCTTAAAATCAAGATCCTAAGTTTTGCCAAAAAACAGGCTGCTGGAGCCTGGATAGATGACACAGAGTCCTATTTTTTAGAATGCTTGTACACACCTGTTAAACTGAAAGTTAGCAAGAACTGTCACCGTCACGTTGCCAGTGGTATCAATTCTTGTTATAATTTTTACCCATTGACGACTATCAAATTATCGCTCTCATGAACTGCTAGAGGGAGGTTTCTCTTAAGAATGATCCCGGTTAGTACTAAATGGACTATTAACAACGTGCATGATAGCATCAGCCAAATTGGAAAATACAAGCTTATTAGAACACAGTTTGAACGTATCAACATACCAATCAATGACAAGATGGGCTTCATCTACCACAATTGCTTTTATTTTTTCCTTAAATGAAGTCGTCTTCAGTAATTTGGATACTTTCCTATTGTCGACCAACACCTCGGGGTGAGTAAATATCAGATCGAAATGTGCACTTGTCAGCATCTCAACAGGCACTTCAAGCGAAATCTCTTCATCACCGCCGTCTTCTGTATCCACGCGATCTCCTCTGAGTACGCAAACACTCAATCCACTTTCTCTCATCTTAACAATTTGGTCGCGAATTAAGGCGTTTAGCGGAGAAATAACAATTACTGTCGCCTTTTTTTCCTCTGCACCAAAATCCACGAAATTAAGTACGGGTGGTAGCATCTGGTAAATCAACGATTTGCCATATCCAGTAGGCAGAACTGCCAAAACATCTCTATTGTTAAGAACTATATGTTTTAAAACCTCGTACTGTTTTTCCTTTAACTGTAGGTGGCCGAGACCTTAAAACTGTAAGCCAAAATTCAGCGCGCCGTGAAACAAATCTACCTTAGCTTGGTCAGCCATTGTTAAAATTGTTGCTTTGGGATTTCTCGTTTGAGGCTGCGCAGTCGAACCGGAAGTCCGTAATTTGTGGACTGCAAATTGGAACCAGCCAGAGCTCTCGATCCCTGCCGCTGACCAAAAGGATCGAAGCTCTGGGAACGAGAATGGTTGGCACGACAGCACGGGCCTGTGGTTTTTCCAGTGATACAACTCTTTGTGAAAAACATATTGACAAAGTAAGCTACTGTTTTCCTTTCTGCGGCCCTGAAAATGCCTGCAAGGATGCTCTTGTTCTATGCCCTCAGCGCCTTTTTTCGGCTTTTGACGAGACCAAAACAGTTCATCACACTGGAACAATGATATGCGAGGGTCACTTAGAATTAGCTGACAAAGATGTCAGAATTTGTCAAATTGAGGAATACATTTCACCAACAAAGGTGGGTGTGAGGTTAAAATATTATTTCACTTTTAAAACACAGTGTGTATGGTTTGGTATTTTTCTACCTGTCACAAACTCTATACCCTATTCTTTATTTGCGCCCTAGAACGGACACAAGGAAAGAAGCACTTTCTAACAGTTTTGCAGAATTAGTTAACCAGGTAGAAACCCTCAGGGATCAAAAGCAAAACCTGGAAATAAAACAGAAAGAAATTGAAAACCATAATAAAAACCTCCAAAAGAAACTTGAAGGTGGGTGCATGTAGTATGACTGGATATTACTTTTCAACTCCCCCCCCCCCCCCACATCCACATAGAAGTCCACTTAATTAACTTAAGCATGACTGGACACTAAAGGCTTTTTACAGCTCAAATGAGTTTTTAAAGGTGTAAACAAGAAATATGGCAGTTCATAATTAACATTCTTGATATAACACTACCCATATATGTTTCTTGGGTAGAAAACATCCTCTTATGCCCTAGATTATTTCCCCCCCCCCCCCCAAATTTATTATCCTCTAGTACTAAAAGGTATTATTAGTTGGTTTGTCAGTTACAATATGTGATGCTGTAACAGGGGGAGTGCAACCAGCAATCAACTCACATTCTTTTTTAACCCGTGCAAAAAAAAATTGATAAATAAAAATAATAGATTGCTTTCAGGTTCCAAAACAATAGCTTCATTGACTTGCACATTAAATTTTGAAAAGTGTAATATGTTTTTGATCTGTGCCCAGGAAAAACAATTGACACTAATAAATTTCTCACTCTCTAAAATACAATGTAGTTGGTGTCCATGGTTCCTTTTTATGTAATAACTATACAATTAACGTCACTGCAAACTGCATCCACCCAGTGGCTGACTATAATAACTTTAAACAGATATCTTGGTCAGTATTAAAGCTGTGTAGCCTAGCAACCAAGGTTGCTAATATCGCTATTATTTCAACAGAAGTTTTACAGCATAACAAAAACTTGCTGGAAAAACAAAGTCAGCAGCATGAATTAAATAAGGATTTGAGGAAAGAGAACATCATGCTTTCCAAGAAAGTACAAGGTAAACCCTGTATAAAGGCAACAAGTTTTACCTTTTTTTGTGCACTTATGCATCCTTACAGTCTGCTTAACCAAGATATCACTTTGACAGGGATAAAACAAATATTCCAAAAACGAAGCTAAATGTTTTCATATTCCTGATTAAGCTTGAGGTAGAGGGAAAAATGTGTTTGTTCCAAGAGAACAACAAATCACTAGCACACAGTTCTCTTAACTTTGACCGTGTCCTGATTCATATAACATTCATTTTGTTTCATACAAAGAAGGTATTTTTAGTTAGCACAACTTTGAGGAACCAATTATAAATAAATTAATTTAGAGTGTAAATTGTGGGCATTTTCACTCCTGACTACAAAACCATAACTTTTACTCTTATAAATATTTCTCGCTGCTAAAGGAGACACAACATTCAGCACTCTTGTTCACCAATTTCACAAGTCTTTGGTTACACATTATGCAAAGGGGGAAAGAACTTGTATGATCCAGACGAAATGGAGAAATTCTGTGACGTTCATGCTCCAGGCCTGTTTGAAGACATCTTCCAGGCTATATTGAATGATGACAAACAACCCCCCTCCATTAAGAGATGCAATCTCCAGCGGATAAGAGTGGTTTCTCTTCTGCATAACCTCAGCTTTTCAGAAATCAGGTATGGTCCCCATTTCGTACCAACAAAAATGATGTTAAAACTACTTACATGCACCATAATAGAATTAAACCACATTAAAGGATAAGGGAGAAGACGCCAACTTATATGTACAACACACTATTTTTTCCTTCTTTCTTCAAGAGAAATAATCTTTTAAAAAAAGAAAAATAAGAAATCTGTCTCTGGTGATAACAAAATA
Organism: Porites lutea; assembly: GCF_958299795.1. Classification (NCBI taxonomy): domain Eukaryota; kingdom Metazoa; phylum Cnidaria; class Anthozoa; order Scleractinia; family Poritidae; genus Porites; species Porites lutea. The sequence continues at coordinate 22,391,391 of NC_133203.1, forward strand.
CAAATAAAACTTTGAAAGTATTTGAAAGTAGACTTGTTACATGTGAACAACCATCCACACACTCAGAGATTATATGTCATGGGAAAAAATGATAGGATCTTGAAAAAATTAATCATATTTATCTAATGATGTTTCATTGGCAGAAAAACTGTCCAATGCAAAAAGCGAGTGGTCTTCAACTTAAATTAAGTGGAGCAAGTTACTCCTCACTGATGTCTGGAATGGTGCTTGGATGCAGTTGCCATCCTCACTCTATAAACAATTATGAGAAAGCTTTGGCCACAACAAACAAAGAAGAAGTGAGAAAAAAAGTGAAAATTGCAATGAAGGTATAATAAGAAAGACCTTAAAAAATAAGCTTCCATGGTCAATAACAGATTAATAAGAAAATATCCTTACTTTTACATTTTCGGTCCAAGGTAATGAATCTAAAAATACACTTCACCTGTGCCTTGTCTTGAATGGCTCATAAAGCCTTATTGTGACTGGACAGCAGGGGCCTTTTGTATGCCTCTCCCTCAACCAGTCCAGCATTCAACTACAAAAAGATACCTACTACTGAAAACAAAAAGTTGTTGGGATATTAAGAGGCAACTACCACCCTTGGTAACTTGAGAATGGGATTTATTTTGAGGAAGGGAAACACATTATCAGAGACACACTTATCATATCATGACCAAAAAAACAATCTCAGACATAAGATTTCCAGCTACATTTTTCTCTCTAAATAGTTAAGAGGGCATTGGTAAGCAGTCTTTTTTGAACAATGTCAAAGACCATAAATTACACATATACAATGCTGTAATATTTGCAACTGTAACAAAAGATCTTAGTCAGAAACTTTTTTCAAAGGAAGAAAAATTCATCCTACGCATTGAAGATGACATCCACTTCATACATGCACAAAGGAAGCCAACGAGCTCAGTAACAAGTACATCATGGCGCATGTGCACAATGTTAGCAGACATCCATTGTAACATCCACGCTGTGCCTCAAAATGATGACATTAAATTAAACCACCGGTCACCAAGAGTGGTGATGCCAGATGGAACAATCAGAGAGTGCCAGGGAGGAATTGATATTGACCACCTCTAGGGATATTTTTGCGTTGAACTGCCCAAATATTTTTCCTCCAGCTTCCTGTCTTCACTACCTGTTGAATACACACAAGTCAATTTTTCAAATATCCAGAACAGCTTTCAGAATCTCAGGTACGCTTAATAAAGCCTTTTAAACTCCTATTTTAAATCTTCACAGTACACACTCAGCTAGTGCCTCTAATAAATTTTTAATACAGCCAAACCTGTATATAACAGCCCTGTATATAGCGGTCACCCTGTATATTACGGTCACAAGACAATGACTTCCTAAAATTTTCAGTTGTCTTTTCTGCAAAGATTAGCTGTATATAGCAGTCACCCTGTATATAACGGTCACCGGACAACTTCCCAAAATTTTCAATTGACTTATATTATCTGCAAAGTTGACCTGTATATAACAGTCACCTTGCCATTTCCCTAGGGTGACTGTTGAACACAGGTGTGACTGTAGAATAGTTGAAAAATTTCTGAAAAAAAAAACTGAACTTTTTAATACTGTTACATTTTCAAAATAAAATCTTTAAGCTTTTGATGGTTAGCAAGTAAATGCAAGTAGAATAAAAAATTATTCAAATCAAGCTATACAATAAAAGTAGTAACAACATTTTATTCACTTGCTCTCAATAACTTGCTTTCAATTACCAAGGGTGTATTGGGATGCACAGAGACATGAAATGGAAAGTTTAAGAACGTCATGGTTGCTTGATGAGTTCCAGCAGTCTCTTCACAGCAAGAATGATTATGCAGCAGCCCTTGAACACACACTAGGAGTGTGTCCTGAGCTTGAGGAATACATGAAAGAATTCCAACTGGTTGTGACTGGTGACTACCCAACCTGGAAATACAATAAAAAGCTAGTTGCAGAGGTAGCTACTTGGATGTAAAAAAAATACAGAAGCAAAGAGCAAAATAAAACAACTGCACTAAAAAGATGAAAGGGGGAACAAAACATTAGTCTGATGAATAAAAAAAATAATCTGTATTAAAAGACAAAAAAATAGCCAAAGAATCTAGTCCATGGAGTAGTGTCCTCCAAGCACATATCAAATAATTTTTAACACTTAATACCATTGATTGGGGCTGATAACATTGTATTTTATTTATTTATTTTCTTTTTACAGGTATAGTACAAACAACATACAGATCGAAACATACAAACATTACAAAATTTACAACAACTACCTTCATTACAAAAAAAAACAAAACAAAAAAAAACAAACAAAAACAAAAAAAAAAAAAAAAAGAAAATAAAATAAATCAATAAATAAAAAGCTACGCTGCACTACACTACAAGGCTTACATAACTTATTCGACTTGAACTTAAAATACAGAGTAATACAGGGAGTATTAGAAAAACGAAGTTTGGATAACTACTGTTGTATTAATGGGAGTAACGGCTTCCATTTTTTATCATGGAAATGGATTTTGTTGTTTCTTTTCGCGATAAAACGTTTGGTTTGAAACGTTTTTTTAAATTTATCGACTAACAGACTTACACATAAACAGCCCTTATTTAATTTACAGCGGTAAATAAAATATTTGCTTTCAAGAATGATGTAATTGACTAGAATGCTTATATTATCTGTATCTAAGATCCCAAAAAGGACATTCATGATATCAAACCTAATAGTTATATTAAAAGAATCAAGTACAGACTTTAAATCGTTCCAAAACATGCTTACTTTTGTACAATGGAAAAAGAGATGTTCTATGGTCTCCAACTCCTTTTCACAAAAATCGCACAAGGGAGAATCTACTTTTTTGAACTTAAACAGCATCTTGTTCGTGTATAAGATCCTGTTTAATATCTTATATTGGAATTCTCTTAATTTAGTATCCAATGGTGTTTTGAAGGGCAGTAGATATATCTTTTCCCAGTCCAACTGAAATGTGTGTGTGCTGAAAGCTTCGTTATATTTCCTTTGCGCTGTTGGTATACTGGATATCTTAGAAACAAAACTGTCATATAATGACTTTGATTTAAGATTTTGGAAATTGACTTTTTTCCCTTCAATACGTAACTTGAAATCAGTTTGGATTAGATCATGAGTTTTTGAAGAGATAGAGTTTTTATTTGTTTTTAATATTTTGCGCCATTCTTCAGGAAAAGCATTGAAGAGACTGAAAAGTAGAAAATGTTCAACTGGTGAGAGAGTTGAATATAATGGTTCCTTGTTCGACTTGAAACCTCCCCGCGTGTCGTAGAGGTCTCCAATTTTTACAATTCCAAGATTAATCAGCCTACTGTTATAGACTGACTTTGATTCAATGCAAATGAACTGATTGTTCCATATGACCTGATTTGCTATTTCAGAGGATGAGGAGGGGTTGTCTTCATTTAAAAGGGTCCACGCCACAATGCATTCTTTGTAAAATTCTGGAAGAGTTACCGGTAGTTTAGTGTAGTTAAAATTGCAATGAAACAAGAATTTTCCCCCTACTTTCTTAAGATAAAAATCCAGAAAAAACTTCCAGCCAGCGGGGTCAATGGAGAGATATCTCTTAATACAAATTAACAATACATTCATGCCTTCCTGAAATAAACCTGTTATACTGCAGTGACATTAAACAACCTTTTTTTCTTATAATCTACATAATACAGTGGCCCGGCAAATGGATTATCACAGAGAAAAACACCATTAATGATTCCATGGCAGGGTCCATTCCATGTATCTCTTAATGCAGAGGAGTCAACCATCCAAGTGTTCTGGCCTGTTTTTGAGAAGTTATATAAAGCTCTATTTGGAAGGTTGGTCAAATTAAGAGAAACATAAGAAATCAAAAGCAGTATGCTTTAGCTTTGTACACCTGTAGGTTGGGAGAAGCTATCAGTTATGATAAGGCCACAAAAATAATAATTATTATATTTACTAAATTTTGAGAAACAAGAGATTTCCCAAGAAGCCAAAATCTGAAAAAATTTCGTTAATATCATCACTTGCATTTGGAGGCTGGCTGATAGTTCGCGATGTGGTCTTGGATTTGTTTGGTTCAAGTAAAGACCCACAGTACATAATGTTGGTCAAACCACTCAATGAGATAACATGCTTCAATACGTACTACTACACTGTATTCTTTCGTGGTGGAAACTTTGACAGCTGGATGCAGTCCATGCTGAGGGTTTCCATGATCTTCATCAACTTCAGAGGCAGAAACTACGACAAGGCAACCTTAACTCAGTTGAGTGATCTTCTGTTCCATGTATCAGACAACACAGACCTTGGAGAAAAGATGCAAGAGTTCCTGCAAGTTTTTACTGAAAAGAAAATTGAGATACTTCATTCCATATTACGATGGTAGGAAAAATATTAAACTTTTGAATTTAAGTAGGAAAGATACAAATCAGAAAGAATACCTAACACAGAAGTATTCATTGTTTTTAAGTTGACTTTTGCTTTGGTAATCGTCTTTTAGGTCCTTGAGACCCTTTGATAAAAGTCTTTGCTTAAAGTCACAAAAGTCTTTTGCTCTTGTAGCTTACTTAACCAATAAGGAGCTTGCAATGAAAAAATTGGATATTTGACACATTGTCCACAAAGTTACTACAATAATAAAATAAGAGTTATATTATTGATTACTTTGTTACAGTAATGTACCTATTTGGGCTATTCCACAACTGATAAACACGATTGCCCATGCACTAAGTGGAAGACGCTTCGACGCTGATTTTATGGAATGGTTTTTACCAAACTACTTATGAGGACGCAGTAACAAAGACATTGCAGAGATGGCATTAAAATCAGCTGAGTTCCTGTTTGAAATTTTCTCTAATGTATGGATGAATATTCCTATAGCACAAAATTTTGAGCCATAGAAAGTTTTCATTATAATTATGATACAAAGAAAACTGTAGTTATAATATTTATTGATATCTTTTATCCCTTCATTTCTGTGTGAGATATTGCTCATTTTGTTCCTGTATTTTTGTGCTGTTTTCCATTCTCCCTTTCAAAGAACGATCCCATGATTTATATGATATTTTTTACTCATTATTTTATTTAGAATAAATTTGTAAAGTCAAGAGGGCATTGAACTGCCCATCAACTATTTTGTTGGGATGACAAACCAGCTGGGTAGTCATTTGGACCAGTTAAACTCTACACGTCGCTGCAGAACCCTAGGATGTAATGGTAAGCGGCATAAAATTTTTCATCCAAAATGTAATTGCCTTGTTCCAGTGATTTTATTACCTCTGCAAAATGCGTCCCTGATGGATGAAAATCCCCAATGAAGCAAAATTTTCGTATGTCTCCTGTACGAGGCAAAGATCAAATGATTGACCTGAATTTGTGTTTGTTGGATGTCTTGTTAGGGGGATTTCTGGGCTGTTCTTGTGGCTCCTTTTAAATGAGGCTTGTTTCTTTTACTCTTTGTTGTGCTTTACAAAAGGAGGAGTTTTATTTTATTTCAGTGAACTGTAATACAGAGGAGCTCATGACTTATCAAAAGATGAGTCCCATGACTGACCATATCTATTTGTTAAAATCCACTGTTGTTCTAAGTCATAAACTGCAAACAAACTTGAAACATTCAAAATAGTCTGTCAATAAAGAGTAATGGCCAATTTTCCTTTCAACAGGCTTATTGGTACCAGTTTGCACAGAAAACAAAGGTCTGGGAGGGGCCATAAAGGTCATGCTCGCATGTACTGGCTGTGGGCAAAGAATCCATTATGCAAGCAGCATGGTTTGCCTCACGGAACGAAGAAGAAACTGTGTGTCGCTTGCCTTAGGTCTGTGCTTCCTCATCTAGGGGCATGGTTACCCTTCCTATCACAAAATTCTCAAGTTAGGTTTGGGAATTCACACCCTTTCTCACGTTAGTTTTTATAATATGGTTAAATTGGCTCATCCGTGTGTGAAATCTTTTTTGGATGGGATTTGTTCAATGGGCAAAAGTGAAATGAAAGACAAACCCCACTCAGAGCTTGGCAGCTGGAAGAAAGCTGTGACCACTTCTGATGGCTGCTGGCTTATTAGAGGACTTCATAGCCAATGTTGTACTTTTGTCGTTATTAATTTCTTAACTGAATGTACGTTATATTATGGTCATTCTGTTATGAGGGGCTCAAACAACATATATGATTCAGATCTCTGGAAGGGTACTTCAAAGGCAGTCGAGGGTCATCTAGCTGAGGTCTGTTTCACTAAAGCTAAAGAGGAGGGTATGGTGGTTGCCATAAATTGGCAAGATGCTGACTCCTTGTCAGCAAAATCATTTCACTTTGTGTTCCCTGACAACTCCCTTAGCCGTGTCATGCTTTGTGGAGGTCATGTAGGTCGTGCACATGGCAACAACCTTAAGGAATATAAGGAGAAAAAGTCTGTGGATTTGTCTGTTGTGGCCACTCACCAGAAGGATTGTCCTGAGCTAGGAAAAGCAAAATGTGAGTGTGCTGGCAAGCGAGCCCACTCGAAAACCTGTGGTTGTATGTCAGATGAATTTCTGGCTAGAGTTAAAAGCAACCACTTTTCAGCACTGAATTAGGCTGGGAATGACCCAGAGGAATATGCCAATCGTATGCGTATTCTGGGGAAATATCATTCCCGTGACTTTCATGAGTGGATTGGAGATGATGGCAAAACACACAGATGTCCTTGGCACCCCCGACATGTTTGCTCTTGTGGCAAATGTGACAAACAGGATAGTGTCGACAGTGCAGATAGTGGAACAGGAAGGCAGGTAGATCCGGAGGAGGGTAGGGAAGATAGTGAAGATGGCAGCATCGAAGGTAGCAAGGATAGTGAAGATGGTGAAGACAGTGATGGGGAATACAATACTAATTACAGTTGTGAGGGTAAGCCCTATAAGGTCAGGGGGAGGGCACTTACATGTGAACTCCACAGCCTTCTCTACAAGATTGAGTGCAATCGGATTGCAGAGAAGGCAACGGAGGTCGTACATTCAGTAGTGGGGAAGGGCCATTCCAATTTACCCGAAAGTAAATTTAGTGTCCTCACAAAGTTCAGACCTAAGGACACGAACCTCCACCAAATTCATTATGAAGTATCAACAAATATGGGCCTTTGTCAGAGTAACATGACATACCTTAAAAAGCGCAAAGGCACTACTTATCACTGAGTTTTGAAGTTATTTGGAAAGATAGGATTGCCTACTGTGGACGGCATTGAGGCAGTGACTGCAAAGAAGATGAAGAAAGGATGAGGAGACTGGAAAATCAGAAAACAGACAGGGCCAAGCAGAAGAGAGTGGCCTTTAAACAAAAGCGTCAGCAAGAACAAAAGAAGAGGTACAGTACTTGATTGAGTTGCTAGGCTATCATGTTCATTATATTGGCAATGAAAATGGTTCATTTATTGCACTGGCTATGCTTTGGGTGAGTTTTGTTCATTTGGCTGTGGATTATACACTGCTCAATAACATTATCGATAATGATATAGCTGTAAGATGTAGAACATTAATGTTTTAATCAATTATCCCTGTCACTTAAAATCCGGAGTACCACTGTTGAGGCCTCAAATGTAATAAATGACGCTAAATGTAATAAAGGTCCTAAGTGTAATAACTTTTGACCCTAAATGTAATGAAGGGTCTAATTATATGTGTAATCGGTTTTAGCCCTAAATATAATAGAAGTCTTAACAGTATACATGTATGTAATATAACAGCCCCAAGCTTGATAAAGTCCATGACTGAAACATGCGACGATATTAATGTTACAGCCAGCTGGTGATTCACTTTGTTCGCCCTATTGTAGTCTTCATAGATATTCATTAACTTAGAAAGCGGCTAGAGCGCTGAAGAAGTAGGAGAAACACTTAACTACGTCTCGATCGTGTTTCCTACTACGTCCCTATATCGTGAAACGCGAGTTATAAACAAATGGAATCTACACAAAAGTTTTCAAAATACAGTAGTTATTTAGTAATTGAAGGAAGTATTAATGTTCATTAGAAACAATCGTGGTAAATTGACTACTTTTGCCTAATGTATGGGGTTTTTAATGTTGCGCCAAAAAAAGAAATGTTTTTTTTTTTTACCATTTTGCAAAAGAGTATGTCGGTCAGTCCATACAGAATGCTGTGAACACGAAGTTATATATAAACAGCAAGATATTAAGGGCAGTATATCTTTATAGTTTTTCTGACTTCCCGACTTTGATTTTAATTTCTACCAGGAGTACTTCTTGAAGTGAATTTTTATGCTAACTTTTTTTCCAGGATTTCACCACATGAATGAAATGACATTTTCAAATAGCAGCTGGCTTTCCTGTTTTTCTAGCGAGTATATAAGGAACTCTACTTTGAAGACCCAAAATCTTTTTTTTAGAGCTTAGAAGAAGAAGAAGAAGAGGAGAAGAACAAAATGATGATTGTTATTATGATGATAAAGGTGGTCCAACCACTCAGTCAACTTCCAAATGAAATACTCGACAAAATAATAGACTTCGCGTTAACTGGAACTGACATAAGTATAATTATCAGCTATAATTCCCTTTGCCAGCTTGGTGAACCCTTTAAAGAACTCTCCATGCGTTATATTTGTCGGCTACCACGAATAAGCTACAATAATCGCAACACTGCGCTAAGTGGCTGTTTCAGCTTGCGCAAGTTGTGCAAAGAATTTGGCCCATACAGAGACAATGCAGAGAGATAATAGCCAGCCCCAGATGGATAAAGGCGTGGGTTGAGCTGTTGTTTGCTGGGGTTGGAACTTGGTTTTATGTTACCAATGTATGGTGGAAAGGATGAGGGAGCAATTAAAGTACACTTACTTGCACCTATTTGTTAACAGACAAAGTAAAAACAGTTTCGCTGATTTGTGTTATTGACTCAGATTAGAAATCATGGTGGCACTACAGGCTGCAATTTTGCATTTTGGCCTCTGCCTATGAAACAGATTTTTTGTTGTTCAATCCAACGGATGAAGTTACAGTTTCTTGAGAAAATTTGTTATAATAAACGAGGCTCTTTTGTTTTGTTACATAAGTTTTAAGATACATCAGTCCTTTTTTGACAATAAAGAGTTCTTTAAAAAAAATAGCTTCATATCATGGACCTCTGTTTTCAAGTTGTCGTTAAAGAAGTATTATTGATAACAATGCTAACTATTCAACCTATTTACAATTAATCACTATTCGGTCAAAGGACTATTTACAATTCACTTCGATTAAACATTCTTTTCAGTTAATAATGACAATAAAAATAACAGTGATAATGATATCAATAACTGAATAATAAGTTGTTTCTCAAATGGCTATATAGGGGATCAGACACATTCTGGCACTCAGTTAACCTGTAATAAGGCTAAAAGCAAACGCTATGAATCGTCTTATGACATAAAGCATATAAAAAGCTGAAAGAATTACACTTACGACCTTTATTACATTTAGGGCCAAAAGTTATTACACTTAGGACCTTCATTACATTTAGGGTCAAAAGTTGTTACACTTAGGACCTTTATTACATTTAGGGTCAAAAGTTGCTACACTTACGACCTTTATTACATTTAGGGTCATTTATTACATTTGAGGCCTCAACACCCCCCTTCCCCCCACCCTGGGGGTCAGTTGTGGTAATTTTCTTAAACAATACTTTTTTCCTTACAAAGAATTTGATTCTTTTTCTCTCTTTTTTGTTGTTGTCTTTTATCAGGCATCAATTTACTAAGCGTCAAAGAATTGTCCACACCTATGGAAATGAGGATGATGGGGATGATCTGGATGAAGATGCGGCCTTGGGAACAGTATTACAGAACACTGCTGGAACTGAAGTCAATGTGACAGCTGGGCCATCTAGGGCCAATTCCAAAACGAGCGTGTGTGGAGGAACTGATCACCTCCGTAGATCAGCATGTTATGCCCATTAAATAAGAGGCATTCAAAGTGACACTTTAATTATTTTGGGAAAAAGTAAATGAGGTACAATATTTTTATCAGTGCAGCCCAGTAGGCTTACGTTGAAATATTTTGATAAGGTGATCTTTTCAGTATTGTTGTTGATACTCACGAAGGAAAAGTCCACAATAGCTTGATTTTGAATGGAAAGTGGTAATTTATTGTTACCATGAATAGAGTTTGAATCACTGTTTCTAGGAGCATGTAGTAATATTTTTCAGAATTTTTTCATATGTTAAATTGTCTTTCACCATGTTTGTTAAAAAAATGATTGTTTTCATTCTACCAGGAAGCACACATGAGTTTCTTTTTAGAATTTCAGTCGAGCTTATTAAAAGCCTGAATGAAGTTCTGAAAATTTTACAACACGTGCTTGCTGATGAAAAATTCCTTGCACAGTTGAAACATAATTCACGTTCATTAATTGAATATTATTTTTGGATGGAGAATTTTCAGATACTTAGACAAAGAAAAGCCATGTAACTGGATCAAGGAAGGTGTAAAAAAATCTTTTCCAACACACCCCCCTTGTTATACTTGTCCCAGATTAATTTCCAGCAACTGAGTTCAAAGTCTTATTTGCCTATTTAGCTTTATGGTAATTGACACCATGATCATTGCAACTTCAATGATCTAATGATGAAGTTGAATTATATATTGTTCCAATCACTGAAAGAGCAGGGTTGTAGGAAGTAGATAAAGCAAGTGATTCACATTCATATTTATCACGAAAACAAGAAAATTGCCAAACAAAAAAATTCTGCTCTTCAGTTGCACAAAAATATTTCTTGAAATAACATTATTTTGTGTGAAACATTTGAAATGGATATAATATTATGATAATGACAATAAAATAATAGGTTTTGCATCCAAAGCTACAGAACAAATTTTTGGGTTTCTTGTCCACTGGCGGGCAGGTGCCATCTTGGGAATGCTACAAAAAGGAGAAAAAATAAGACTGTAAGGGAGTAGTCCATGACTATGTGATAGGGCATGTGAAGCCTCTGAGAAAACAATAATGACAACAAATAGCAAAAATGCTTACTTGTAGGCCATCTCTCAAGTCAGCCTCTCTGTAGACTTCCACCAACTCCTCTAGACTGACTTCATAAAAGCTCTTCCGCTGCGAAGAAAAGAAAAGAAATACAGTTCACATATAATTTTTCTTTCCAAGATGTAAGCTTACGTACAACATATTTCAATTGTCTTGTTACCTTTCTGCTCCTCGGGGTATAATTTTTTACATCCCCAGGATAAAGTTTCGGATAGCATCAACTATCTCTTCGGGGTATATTAAGGACGACCCGTCTCGTATTCCATTGTCAAACTAAAATCAAAAAAGGAAAGGAATATATACGTCAATATCCTACGGGTAATTTTTGATCCCAGCTCTGAGTGCTTCATTCAATCCTAAAAGTTGTTGTATGTAAAAGTGAATCACGCAGTTTAGGTTTATTTCAAAATAATATAAGTCGGTTATCCAAATGAAAGTACGGTAGCAATTAAGCGTTCTTGCCTTTGCCGTCCATGAACTACCAGGAACAATAATATAGCTGAATCTGTGGTCCAAACAGCTGCCTCAAGGTATATCAGACTCAGTGATTTGCACATGGAATGCAGCACAGTTGTGAATTTCACACCTACAGCTATCCTCGTGTATTTACTTTTGTGTATATGTTTCGTCAAGAAGAAACTCTACTTCAATAATGAATGACATTCACAATACCAAGCAGAAGCAAACCAGACAATTTGGTTTTGAGGGTACTTGCTGCTAGGAACGTGAACATTTCCCAGTATATAAACGCTCGAAGGTCTTTATCCGGTGCGTCGTCCAGTTTGCCCGATAGAGACCTCACATTTACCAAAAGCTTTCTTAGCCGAACGGGTAATTCAAGGCTGAAAGAAAGAAGAAGTGATGGTCAATAAGAATATTTAAAATGTGTAGAATCAGATGATCGATAGTAAATAATTCAACCAAACAAATCTTACCCGCATTCTCGGAGGTGGTTTTGCAGTCGTAATTTCTCCCATGATCTACATAAAAATCATACCCTTGATTATTTGAAACTCAAAGGTTCACAAGGAGAAAACGAGAAATACGAACATACCAAAATGATGAATGAAATTGTTTCCAATCCAGTGAATATTTGCCAGGATATTTGCAGTGAAGGCCGCGAGAATAGCGCGTGAGGTGTCACGAGGAATCAGGCGAAAACAAACCCACTGCGCATGCCACTGGCTTCTGCTGAACATTTTTGTGTCTACGAATCCAACATGGCGGCCCAAGATGGCGCCTTGACAACAAAACTTTAACCCATCACTTCTTAAAAACCACTGCAAATCAAAACCTCAAATCTGGGAATTCCTTTTATTAACATTTAACCTTCTATATGACAAAAAATGAAGGTAAGTTGTGTTTTTACATTTAAGCCTTTCATAACACCTTAATTAGGTTTAAATTTTATTCTTCCTAGGAAAGTGTGACCGGACTTCACTGTAAATATATGTGTATAACATACCTGCATAGTTTTGGGGCAGTTTTAAATGACACAGTTTAACGCGTAGAGGTTCCTCACCTGGGAGGAAAAGGGCAAATGAAAATAAAGTCAAAGTCCAAAGCCACAATCCGCACATTCCCTTAAAAGAATAAAAACAACCAGCAACTTGTTATCAAGGTTAACTCAAGCAAATAAACATACCCAGCAGACAGAATTAAAAAGGCATCTCTCTATTTATACAATTGGAATTACCATCTATTTTACAGCTGTTTAAAAAGAGGAAAACTATCTACATATTGTTTATTCTAATAAATTACATAGTTCTCTGTAGTTCAGTTCCCTCTCAAAACCCCATTATATAATGGAGCTATATAGCTCCATACTTTTCATATAAAACGTAATGGCAGAATGTCTATTGAGTGACCCTCGCTGGTGTGGGTATGGTTATTTTCTAGCACGATACTTATATATACACCTATTTCAATTAAGGTTGCTCCCGTGAACCATGTTTCATAGCCTGCAGTGCACTATGGTAAACTGTTTTGTAGCGGGAAGTTTAGTCTTGTTCACATTCATTGAAATAATGGAGACCATTTTTGAAAAGACGTTCAAGAGAGCTTTCAAGTCAAATGGCTGCTAAAATTCTTAAGCATAAGTGAGCTGAAGAATTTCATTTTAAAAACCTAACAGTAAGAAATTAGAAGCCTGTTCTTTCAACAACATTAAATGAATAGGGTTTTACCGCCAGACTAAGCTGCATTTCTCATGGGCCAGAAAGCTGGTTATTTCAATAAAACAAATCAACTGGCCTATTCTTTTTTCTATTCAGTGTTTAAAAAAATGGCCTCTAAAATAGATATTTGCGTAACGTTAAGTTATTTATTGTAGTTCATGAACAAACACCTTGAATTTCATTTTTATTTAACTCCATCGAAAATTCCCACGTGCACGAGCCAAGCAAACTCGTTGAAAATTTGCAGCATTTGCATATTTCCACAGAGAAAAACCTAACCTCAAATCACTGTATACATTAAAAAGCCTAGGATTCAGTGTTTCGAAATATATTGTCTTAGATAACGTTCTGCTGACATAGCATAGAAGCGTCAGCAGCATTTGCTTTCTAGGTTTCTAGGCTCATTGCGGGTACAAAACTTGCTATTCTTGCTAGACTTGCTACAGTAATGCACCCGCTGGCTATGAAACATGGATCATGCATCATTCTTCTCTGAACAACCTTAATTGAAATAGGTGTATATGACAGTCACTACATATACATATGCAGAATCATTATATACACATTCTCAAATTCAAAATTAATACCTCTTTTGTCTTTAAGCAGTATTCGCACATTTTCAACAACTGATGGAGGGTAAATGGAGGGGCCTTTTTAGGCTCGTATGCCACCCTCCCTTGACGTGCATCTTTTCTTGTTGGCCGCGATGACCTCCTCACCAGCTGCTTTATGGTCTGTCTGGTCTGTTTATGTGCACGCGTAGTGTGCGGACGCAGGATTTGATTGCTCTGGCCAAGATCGAAATCACCGAAAATTTTAGTCCAAAATATGCCCGATACACGTCATTCGAAAGCCTCAGTTAGTTTTTTGGCGGCTGAAGTAAATGTTCAAGGAGAGTTTGTAACTCTGGCAACGCTTCGCGAGATGTTACAGATGCAGGAAAGAATGTTCAAGAGCTTCTTTGACTCGATCGTAACTAACGTGAACACTCGCCTCGACTCTTTAACTCATTCAGTAGCCGAGTTAAAAGCAAGAATTGCTAGTTCGGAAAAGGAAACGGGTGATCTGAAAAACAGCCTTGAGTTTTCGCAAAAGGACATGGATGACTTGAAACCATCATTACTTAAATTACAAGAACTGGACTCCGCCATTGAAGAAATTCAAGACGACTTGGACCATCAAGAAGAACAAATGGAGTATTTAGAAAATCAGAGTAGGCGAAATAATGTCAGAGTCGATGGCATTCCCGAAGAGGATAACGAAACGTGGGAAGAAACTGAAGCTAAAGTAAAGCAAGTTTTGAAAGACGAGTTGAATCTCGCCAGTGCTCCTGACATTGAGAGAGCGCATCGCGTGGGTAAAAGTTCGCGTAGGCCAGCTTCGGCCCAGAATTCTGCAAGTCGTCCTCGAACCATTGTGTGTCGCCTTCGTAACTGGAAAGAGAGGGAAACGATCCTGAAATGTGCCCGAAGAATTAAACCCGACAATATATTTGTGAAAGAAGACCTATCTCCAGCAACCCTTGAAAAAAGAGAAAGTCAACGTGCAAAGATGGAAGCAGCCAAGAGAGCAGGGAAGATCGCTTATTTTGTGTTAGATAAACTGGTTATTAGAGACAGACCTAATGTCGAGAACAGCTAAGTTATTTATTTCCTACTGCTATTTCCCCCTTGTTTTTTTTGTTTTTTTTTTAATTATTGTTTTCCCCCACATTGAAAATGTCTGTCTTTCCAGAATTTTCATTTCCCTTTAACGACCTTGATGACGCCGACTTCAACCTAGCAATTTATGAAATGCAAAATGGTCCTGTTCGCTATGATGCTGATAGATTGGCTAGTTTAAGTTTCAATCCTTTACTTCACAATATTAGAACAAATCTAGCTCGTTCATTTGACCTTGACCCTGACACCAATCTCAGGGATTTATTTAGCGATGACTGTGAATATTTTATTGAAGATCAATTTAATGACATGCTATCTAGTGAAGATTCGCGTATTTGTGACAGCTTTTCTCTACTGCATCTAAACATTCGTAGCCTACAATGTAATGCTAGCAAACTAACGGATCTTTTGTCTAACGTAAATTTAAAATTCTCTTTGATTGGTATTTCCGAAACTTGGCTAAATGATTCGTCGTCGTCAGTCGACATCGACAGTTACAGTTTTGTTCATAAAAGTAGGGAAAATAGATCCAGTGGTGGAGTTGGTCTGTATGTTTTTAGCAATTTGAATTTTAAATTTCGATGCGATCTTGATTTTTCGTTGCCAAACGTCGCAGAATCTTTGTTTATTGAAATTGTTCAGCCCCAGGGAAAGAACATTGTTGCTGGTGTGATTTACAGGCCGCCAAACCAAAACGTTGATGAATTTTTAACAATGACCAATGAGCTATTAAGTAAGATTTCAAAAGAAAATAAGGTATGTTATTTAATGGGTGACTTTAACTTAAATCTAATGAACCACCAATGTCATTCCGTTACTGGTGAATTTTTAGATGCGCTATATTCTAATATGTTCTTTCCATAGATTACGCGCCCTACAAGAATAACTTGTCATTCGGCAACTTTAATTGACAACATTTTCGTCAACCAATTTTTCGATAGATCCAGGAGTGGACTGTTTTTCACTGATATTTCTGACCATCTGCCTATATTTTCTATTCATTTCGACGCCTCAATCTCAGCATCTAATGAATCTGTTTTTGTTCGAGATGTAAATCAAGTCAACACAACTAAGTTTCTATCGCACTTGGAGACAATTGACTGGTCTCAGTATGCCTCTCTTGATGATCCAAATAACGCCTATAACAGCTTTTTCAAACAATACTCTACGGCATATGACTCATGTTTTCCTTTAAAAAAAACTAAGGCGAGCAATTACCGTTTGAGAAAGCCTTGGTTATCGAAAGGACTTCTGAAGTCGATAAGAACGAAAAATAAGTTATATAGACAGTATCTCACTAATCAATCTTTGCATTATGAAATTCGTTATAAAAATTACAAAAACAAATTGAATCACTCATTAAGAATCGCTAAACGTATATATTATGAAAACAAAATCGATGCTTCTAAATCAAATGCCAAAGCTACATGGAGAGTTCTAAACGAAATTATTAAGACAAAAAAGAAAGCGTTTAAAATCAATTCCATCTTTAAAGTTGACAACCAAGAAATTACGGATCCAGTAGACATCGCTAATAGATTCTGTAGTTATTTTTCTAATATCGGACCTAATCTAGCCAAAGAAATTCACTCATCTGTCTCTCACCGCAGTTTTCTCTCTGGTCACTTTTGTCAATCGGTGTTTTTTGATCCAGTGACTCCAAATGAGCTATTGGAAATTTCCAATGCTTTTCGACCAGGTAAGGCAGCTGGCCATGATAGAATTCCCATTCCCATCATAAAAAAGTCAATTCAAATTATAGCCGTTCCTTTAGCTCATATAATCAATTTATCTATCTCTCATGGCATTGTTCCCGACCATATGATAATTGCTCGCGTGATACCACTCTTTAAAGCTGGTGATCGATCACTCTTTACGAACTATAGACCGATCTCGATTCTCCCTAGCTTTTCTAAGTTTCTTGAAAAGGTTGTTTATAACCGTCTTTATAATTATTTAAGTAAACTAGAAATTCTATGTGATAATCAATTTGGCTCCAGGAAAAATGATATTAAAGAATCTAATTCTCTCCACGTATTCAAAACGAAATTGAAAAAAAAAATTATATATGAATTATTAGTTATAAATCTTGTAGTAAATATAGTTATATTTCTTCCATGTCTGATATTATTTTTATACTTATTGTTACTTGTACCATACCTTATATTTTGTCAACTCAGTCTATGTAATTAGTTAAGTTATACTTACCTTCATTGTATTTTGCTTTCGATCCTGGCCTTACCGTTACTGTTAACTTTATTTTTACTCTGAGGGAGCCCAATGTCTATAAGCCTCATGGTTTCTGTTTGGGCTTCCTCGCCACTTTCATTTGCTTTTGTGTAACTGTCTTGTTTTATCGTTACTTGTATTTTGTGGTAAATCAAATAAAGTTAAAGTTAAAGTTAAAGTTGAAGTTTTACGGCTAAAAAGTCAAGAACAGTGAGCAGGTTGGATGGATAGTTAGTTAGATGGACTGTGATAACTTTTGTTAACCCTTACACACCTGCATAGGCTCCATATTTTGTAAAATGACACTTTATGTTGCTTATATGAAGTTGTTTATTGGATTATTCAATTGCAATCAGTTTTTTGCCATTTTGGACTGACTTTTTGGCAATATTTACTTGCTGTGCTAATGATAAGCTTTAAAAATGGCGTCAGTCATGAATGGGGTTGATTGACCTATATTCAAAGCACCGCATATGTCTACTTTCTAAATATGTCCGATTATAGCTACTTTTATCTCAAAGGGAACTTTTGATATGTTATTTAGTGTGTGTATGTCAAAACTGAAGCAATTGTTGAGATTTGCGCTAATGTGCTTGGGTGTCTGTAAATAAAAGGAAGACTGTTTCATAAATGTGCATATCCTGCAATTATGTATTAATTAATTTCCCCTGAGTGGGTATAAATCACAGGTCAACTTCAACTTCAACTTCAACGTTATTTAAATTTGGAAAAATAACAAAAGATACGTCATTGGGACTGGCCTGCAGTTAGCGAGGCTATTCGAGGAAGGCCAGGCTACATAATTTACTACAAACTACACAAATACAAAGAAATTAGACGTTATATAAGTATATATATTTCACATTAAATAGAAACTATTCTACTTAAATGCAAGGACAATATTAAAGTGAAATTTTAAAAATGAAATGAAAACAAAGGACAAGAGAATCACTTTTTCCACAATGATCGTATCCACATCAATATAGGAGTCTTCAGTTTCAAGGATATCGGGTAGCATTTCTTTTAGTGATCTTTTAAAAGCTTTTTTCGGTCTTTCTTTAAGAATTTGAGGTATCCCATTCCAAATTTTGACCCCAACAAGTGAAAAAACAGGTAGAGCTAAAGTGCACGTAGATCATCAATTTAACTGCAGAGAATTATTCCTTTACCTGGGGAATTCATAGGATTCCCTTTGGCAATAACTTTTTGGGACCCATCTGGTAAAACTTTGACGGATTGGCTGTAAGGGCCTGTGTGCCCAAAAACATTAAACCAATATGTGAAAGCTGCTGCATGGCCTCTCACAACTGGAGGCTTAAGGCCACGACAGCGGAGTGTTCCCAGCCTCTTGCCTTTTGTCTCACTTAACATTTCTGAAAAAAATTAAATTAAATAGTTTTGTTTTTTAATAAATTAGTGAGCCACCCCTATAAAAGTGTAAACATCATGTTTCCAGCTCGACATATGAAAAATAAATAAAGCACATGGAAGTCAACAAAAACAAAATTAAGTGGAGCATGAGTGTATTAAAACTGCATAAAATAACACAGCACTGAAAAGTTTAAAATAGGCATTTTGAAAAAAAAATGAGGGGGCAAATATGCCCAACAGGCCGGCATATTACATTGGAACGTGCTCCGAGGACACAATATATCTTTTCGGTTTTACATTGCCCCGTACGATTAAGAAAAGCTATCTATAGAATTGACTGTGCATGATTTACTTCCATTAAGTTTAGCGATAAATAATTTTGCCCATGGTTGACAAGAGATCAGAAAAAGATAAACTCATTTTTAATGATTATTCCAACTTTATGTGAATGGTCAGTCATGTGTGATATCCAAATTTGCAGCACAATTTGCATACTGACTGCAATAATCCCTTTCACAAGAGTCACACAAAATTCCATTCTATTTTGGCAAAAAATCCCGGCAGCTTTACATAAATGTCAATAGTAATAAGGCCCTTAACATGTCGCGTTTTGAAACAATCACACTCACCTTCACATCTGAACAAGAAATTTTTACAAATAATTTTATGGTGGTGAGGAGCGATCTCATTCCTCAGTAACCAGACCAACCCAGCCTGACTTCACATGAAGAGACCCTGAGAACATCTCATCCACTGTTGTCTCGTATTCAAAAGGCCTTGATGAGTAGGCAATTGCTTGAGAAATTAAAGTTGTTGTATGAGAATCTAATGTAGGATAATTTCCATAAAACGGCTGTTCTAAAAAAAAGGAAACTAAACCTTCACTCCTAACGAATCTACTGAAAAAATTTGAGGGTGTTACATGCAGCTACATCCACTTTTTAAAATTTTCTATACATTCATCTGTAAAAATTTCTCTTCCTGCAAAGTAAAATTTTCCGTATGGAAAATCCAAAGCAAGCGTCTGAAGGAAATATTAGCTCAGTAACGGCCCCAAAAATTTGTTAGTAAAATCCTTTCATGGGCAGCTTTAAGTTACAATTTTTTTTTCAGAACAGTCATTTTACGGAAATTATTCGGCATTAAATTCTCATACAAAAAAAGTAATTTCTCAAGCAGTTGCGTACTCGTCAAGATGGGGCTTCCTGTATCAGTATGCAGAGCATATATCTATATCAGCATGCAGAGCTTCTACCAAGCTCTGCATGGTGAACGGTACTTTCAGTTTTTTAAGACGTGTGAAATCTACCAAGCTGTGCATGGTGAAAGGTACTTTCAGCTTTCAAGAGGTGTGAAATCAGAGGATCAATTACTCCATTCTTTTACATGTTAAATAATCAAGACGCAAGCTTCTTGTAGCAGCTTTGAAATTGCCTCAGATGGCCTTTTCCTGGCTCTTGGGTTTTTGGGACAAGGAAACAAGTGATAAGGACCAAAAGCGAGCACGAAAAAATGGCTGTCACATGCTAAAAGCTTAAGCTTATTATTTACTAACTAGCACGGTGATCGATCGGCTACATTCACAGAACATTAAGTTTACTTAGCCACGGTAGTCTTTCAAGTCGCACAAGAATTACCAAAAAACGAAAATATGTTTAAACATTTTTCTTGTGTTATCTCGCTACGACTTCATTACATACAGGATAAATACCAAGTTTTTTTAGCACAACAATTCGCATACATCATACAAGTAGAGAAGCATTACACTGACAAACTTATGCATGTCTGTCTGAATTGTTGCCGCCAAAACCCGCCTTTTGCTAGGCCCAAACGACACAGCATCATCTCCATTTTGCTGAGAAAACTGCTCCAAAGACATGAGCCGGAACTGAAAGGTCAGACTCGTTTTCTTGTCGTGTGCCTGGCTTTCATTTTCTGCTGCGAGCCTTGTGCTCGCTGCGAGATTAGACAAGACAAGGCTCCCTATATCTTCCTCATTTCCGCAGCTTTCGATGTACCATGGTACATTAGGACTACGGCCTTTGAAGTTTTTTCTTTTTGGAGGCATACTAAAAAAGTAATGCCACACGCGCAACAGTCGCAACAGAGCGACAGAGCTCCCAAGTGAAAGGTGAACTGTCGTACCTAATGATTACGTATTAACAGGACGGAAATTTGATTGGCTTATTCTTGTGTGATTCCTACAGCCCCCCACCTGAATTACTGCAAATTTCTACCAATGGGATAATCGTTCATTATATTATTACCAAATCAGAAGCTGTTGATATGTCCTAAAGAATAAAAATTTGTTTAGTTTTGTTATACCATACCGTGATATTTACTACTAGACATTTACAAACTCAGAGCTAAAGATATAAGTTCAAAGACAGGTGGTGACATGGCCATAGAGATACATGTGAAACAGAATTGCACATTCTTGCAAGCAGATCTGCCTAACACTAAAAGCATAACTGCTTATTCAAAATGCATCTACAACAAACTTGAATGCGCTCAGTCAACATCACAAAATTTGATAATGTACAAACAAAGCTACACATTTCCAAATCCAGGTGAATCTAATATACAAATGGTAATCTCTTCATGGAACAAATCATAGTCTAAGTACTTAGAACTTTCTGGTAGAGTAAGGGTGTTGCTACATGTATTAGCACTCACTTTTTGCCCTGGATCGTCATGAAGGAATTTCAGAGAAGGTACAGGGTCGAACTTAAGAGCTGGAACTTGATATGAGCCTGTAATGAACTACAACACCACGCCTGCTGTGATAACAATGTGAGATTTTTCCGCTGTGTTAAAATCGTCAATGGTCCCCTTAACCTCTGCATCATTGACATCTTCAAGGTACCTGGTAAAATTGAAAGACACCCTCTCTTCCAATTCTCTTTTGTTGCTTCCAGGCTTGGCAAATAATGGGACCAAAAGATCGTCAAGTTCTTCTCCTGAAATCTGGTTGTTTTCATAGATGAACAGCTTCCTGGCTTCATAAGGGTGCTGTCGCATGCACTCAAGAAGGCCATTTAGCTTGAGTCCCTCAATAAACTGATTCACCTCAGCTAATGATTGAAGTAAAGCATAATGCAAAGTAATAATATGCAGCATCTTCACTTTATCTCTATGGTGACAATGGGCTTACAAAAGCCTGCGTCAAATCTAAGTGCACATTCAAAGGATGCAGCACGCTTAAATTCTTCTGGATCCTCAATAATCTTGAGCTCCTTCAGCTTGTCTCTTACTTCTATATCAAAAACATCATCAATTCGAGACTGAGCTCTGCTCTGTTCTCCAAAGACAATGTAGTCTGCCAAAGTTGAAGACAAGAAAGAAGGTGGGATCCTTGCATTATAGCAAGAGAACATAGCTGACCATAGATAAAGTAGTTCCTTTGTTCCAAGGCTAAAAGGTTGTGATTAAACAGCTTGCAGGTTTCATTGCCAAGAAACATGTTAGAACCACATACCTCTCTATGTAACAAAGAAAAAACTCATTACGTGGCCCACCTTGGTCGTTTCTCCTTCTGACTTTAATTCTAAGAGGCTTATCTCTTTGAACCTTTTCTGTGGCTAGCTTTCACAATGAATTTTCAAAAGCACTATCTTGATTATCTTGAGTAGTAGAAGTACATGTAGTAGGTCCAAAGGTAATATCCATGTTGTTGTCCTCAAACTCTGCATCTCCTGTAATGTCAGTACAAAAGTTTAATGATGCACATATGTCATGTGAAGATAGTTCTGGTACAGGTGAAAATGATGACTTTTCAATGATTTCACTGATTGCCAAATTGATGTTATTGGTATTGTCAAGGGGGCTGCCCCAAGTAAATGCTCCTCTCTATTGGGAAATATATCCTTAAGTGTTTTAAGGTTGCAATCAGGTTGTGCTCTAGCTGTGCTGGCAACTTCAGTGCTAAAGTTCAGTGTACCTACAGAGGACAGCATGGATTGCAGATCGTCCTCTGAATCTTCCTCGAAAACACTTGACAACTTTGCTCTTTTTATACGCTTTACATGCACCTGTTCTACAATGTCCTCTTCATTATTTTCTGCACTTGAAAGGGTCGATGCTGGATTTGATTCAATGAATCTTTCTTAAGTTGTTTGAGTAAATTCTAATGCTTCACACAGAATTGAGAAAGAATTTCAACCTGTTATAGGGCTTTCCACATTCGTTCTTGTATTTGTACAGGACAAACGCCTCTGATGATTCCTTAAGAGTTTTTACCTCAGTGCGATCTTCATAAAGCAACACATAATTATACTCTTGTTTTATATCTTTTGAGTGTGCTTTGTGCTTCTCAGCCCTAGCCTCGAGAAGCATGCTTGCCCTCACATTTTTCGGGACATTTACTGTTAAGCTTTTTCCTCGCACTCTCCTTAGCTGACCACTATCCGGTACCATAATACCGATATTAATCTTGACAATATCACTGAGATCTTCCTGCTGTTTGCCGCTCCCTTTTCCTCTGCCACGTTTCTTTCTGAAAAACGTGGCCCATTGTTTCTCTTTCGTTTCTTTAAATTCTTTAAAAGACAGATTATTCTTCCTGCTGGTTTCATCTCCCACCTTTATTTCTTTGTTATTTGCAAGATCCTTCCCACATTTAGGACAAAATTTGAATGAAACTTGCAAAGCCTCTCCACACGTGGAACAAAACATGGCGTTGAAGGAAGAGGGAGGAGCTGTGTAACGGTTCCTTTTTCTCTGCCAACACTTGGATGCATAGCACAATCACCCCTCCATTTAGCCACATATCATACCTAACGGACTTCAAGTCCAACTAACTCGAGAAGTATTCAACGCATTTTTCTGAAATTTTTTAGTTAAAGAAAGAAAACACCACCAATTCTAACTGATGTAAAATACCAAAATTCACAAGCAAGACTAAAACGGGAAAAAATAATAAATTTAACGAATACCCCAAAATGTGGTTGTAACGCATTACAGAAATAGCGCTGCAAATACCGGCAAAAGGTTAGAAAATGTATTTTTTTCTCACAACATACAGTGGCTGCGGTTAAATAATTCCGTCTCACAATACACCCAACTGAAACAAATTGACAACTCAAGTTTCAAAGAATAATTTTTATTTCACGCAGTAAAAATGAAACCAAAAGTGATTTAAGAACTAGCTGTTGCTGTGTGTAATGCTTGCAAATTTGTCTGCGGCACCAAAAAATAAAGTTCACATTTAAGGTTGACAATGAAATAAACACTACAAACCGACAACAGCACTGTTTTGGGCAATGTTGAAAGGAGCTAGACACAAACGTTCAGCATAATAATTAGAATAGAATTCGCTTGGGAGTGGAAAGCACAATTAGGAAACACTTTTTGTTACGAGTAAAATAACTTCAAACTGCCTCTGGCTAGGACAGATAAACAGGACAAATTTCTTGAACCAGTACAATGAACGGTACTCACTCATTTGGGCTTAGAATCATCAAATTTCCCTGGATTTCTAGCCATTTCTAGCTGATATGAAGCGAGATATTCGCTAATGAGCAATTCGGAAACACTTTTTGCAATGATGACCGTGTTCACAAAGCGTAACTCAGGAAGGAATCTACAAAACCGCGAGGAAATTCAGCGCAATTCGCAACCTTCTCCGTTCGCCTGTTCCTCGCATATCAGTCACATGCTTCTAGAATTAGCTTGGGGGTGTCCTGGTTTGTTTCTCAGGGTTTCTGTCATGGTTTGTTTAAAAATAGCAAGTTGCAAAGAAGAAAACCTTCAGACACGTGCGATTAGTCACTTGTAAAGACAAAAGGTCGAGAGTGTGAATGGAAGAAACAATATCAAAGCACAATATTCTAATTTCACGCAAGAAAGCAGCTCAAGAGAGAAAGCTGCAAAAAAAAGAGAGCTAGATAGAGCATATTACCTTCAGAATCGCGAGAAAAAGATCGCTCAAGTCAAACAAAGAAGGCAAGAGAAAGGAGAGCTTCCCACGCGACCTCCCACAACTAGACGCGAACTCAAGCGCAATCAGGAGAGAGATCAGATCAAGGAAAAAAGATGGTCTATCCGAGATTCTGTTCAAGCCAAGAGAGTATTAATCAGAGAGTAGACAAGAGAGAAAGTCCGAAAATATCGTGAAAGATGGAGACAGGAGAGTAATGTGGAAGAAATTCTGGGCGGGGGCGCCACATTTCCGAACAGGACGTCGAAAAAATGCGCGACTGATAAGGTGAAAACTACCCTCCCAGCTTCACCAGCCAAAAAGGCAGCTGTTCTAGAAAGCTTAGTAAGTAGTTCGAGAACAAGAAAACAACTGAAAAAGAGGGGAGTGGTTACTACACCAGAGGAACAAAGAGAGGTAGCTACGCTCAAAGCACTAGCTTCTGACATTTCCAGCGGACTTGCCAAAGTCAAGGCTTCAGGGTCAAACGAAAAGAGAGCAGCATTTACCGCATTTAAATCTTTGGCTTTTGGAGAAAATATTAAGAAGTCAAGAGCGAAAAGATCCTTAGGGAAACTAGTTAACCTCAATGAAAAAAGCATTAGTAAAGCCATCAAACGTCGAGAAAGCATTCTCAAAGGTGACACACCCAGCTGGCTTTATACTAAGAGAAAGGTTCGGCAAGATGCTATATCGGAGGAAGACGCCAAAAAAGTCTTCAACTACTAGGCTCATACGGCAAGTCATCCTACAGGAGACAAGAAGGATGTTTTAAAACAACGCATTGGAAAAGAAGAGTATGTGAAACACGCTAAGCATGTGCTGGAAAAAATGCAAACTGATGCTTTTAGAGAATTCCTTGAGCTACACCCAGAAGTGAAGATTCGCCAAAGGAAGTTTGAAAGCTTGAAGCCTTTCTTTGTGAAGCAGGCAAAGGAACGTGATAGGAGGTCTTGTTTATGCAGGAAACATGTGGAAATGCAAATAGTGTTTAAAAGCTGCATGAAATACCGTAAGGAGCTTGTAAAAAAGTCTGCCAATATAGACGAATCATTTGTCACCAAAAGCGTAACAGAGGCTGCAGAAAAAACCCTTTGTCCGAAGCCAGAAGGCATCAACTATCACAACATCAAATGCTTAGAGCGTGAATGCACAGAATGTGGTGTAGACAATATTGAGTTCCTGCCAGAGGAGACTTCAGGAGAGGGAACTGTCAGCTGGTCACGTTATGAGTATGTTTCAACAGGGAAGTTCCTTACTAATGGCCAAGAGAAGAAGAAGATCGCCCTAGTACAGAAGGAGACACCACCATCTGAGCTCTTTGGCTATTTCAAGGAGCTCCTTGTCGAATACCCCAGGCACTCCTTCATGGCACGATGGCAGCGTGAGCAGCTCGACAGTTTGTTGGACAACCTCCCCTGAAACATGTTGTCTGTGTGCATGCTTGAATAACAAAAAAATATTTGCCGCTTCTGCGTGATTCCTGTAACTTTTGTTTAGCTTCGGTGACTATATTTTCTAAAAACTAAAATCTTGCCACACCCGCATTACATCATGGGAAAAACTGATACGAGTCTAATTAGCATAGAACCGATGTTGAGCAGAAAGTTTTAAGTAATTAGTTGTATCCATGTAAAACAGAAGCCTTATAGCCAGTTAATTTGTAAAAATGAAACAAAATGGTTTTTGACCCCTTCTAAAAGTAAATGGAGGGGTGACTGTGCTACTCATCTTGGGGTCCTGGGGCGAATGTGTTGTGAAGATTTCGAAATGTTTTGCGAAGATGTTGAAATGTGTTGTGAAGATTTCAGAACTTGTAGTAAATTTAAGATGTGTTTCGAGGAATTTGGAATGTGTTGTGCATAATTTGAAATGCGTACTTAATAATTCATATATGATGTGAGAGAATGCGTAGTGACCCTTGTGGGCCACCGTAGTTGAAGATGTCTTCTCACGCGTCATTACGAGATGAATGCAAAGCCTTGGACGAAAGCAGCGAATTTATTTCATGGTTCCAAAGACGCTTTCCTACGGTTCCTTACGAGGTTATCGTGACTTTTGAAGGTTAGATTTTTTAAAATTGTTGTTAATTCATAGTGGATAAACACTCAAATATTGTAGGGAATGTTCCAGCACTTTCTTGAAATATCGGAGTCGCTTGCTGAAACTGTCTTTTCATTTTGTGCAGGATAAAGTGTTCCGTCGAAATTTGAAGGGTTAACTTAACAATCTTACGTTTCGTTATTTCTTTTACACTTTTTTTCATGGCTGCAAGTTTCCAGTTATGTGTGGTAGATGTTTTTGTCACAAATTTGGCACAGCATGAATTTTTATACATACCATTTTTTATTCCATCGTAAAGTCGAAATCTGCATGTTTAATTTTATATTCCAGAATCAATGCAAAGACAGTGATTCTGCTGTACCTGATATGGGACGTTTGGACCGCTTTTTGGAGAAATTTGTATACTAAAGTGAAACTATAAAAGCTGCTTTAAACAGACAAGTTTGAATTCTGCAATCAATTTTGACTAGCATTAAAGTTGACATGTCCTTTTTGGTACAGAAAAAATGCCATATACAATTTTTTATTGCAATTATTTCCTTATACTTATAAATGGAAAACACTATCACTGAAGAAGACTTCCCCGAGATGGATGAGAATGACTTTAAGGAGGTTTTTCCAAGACTGGCCCATCGGAAGATTGTGAAGGGAATTTATAATTGTGTAAGTCACTAGTCCTTCGGTTATTAATACTGTAGGTTACTCCAGACCAGTAGGTTTTGATCTGGTGGCCAAGTTAAATATTAGGTAGCTACGTACAGGGCTTTTGAATAAGTTTGTAGTAAGCAGCTCCTGATATTGGAATAGGATGCAGTGTCCAAACTAGAGGCTTTCTGGTTGCAAAAGTTTGAAATCTAGAAACTGGGAAATGCAATTTCCAATATTCTGGGCATTAAATTTAGTGCTATTTATAGCAATTTTGGTGCTCACAGAAACAAGTACTTTGGATTTTGAAATCCTTTGTTTTTCTTTCATTCTTTCATAAGTCGTGTTGGGTTCAGACGATTTTTATTACTAGAGAAATATATTTTTGTGGTCCCTGAGATCTCCTGATTATCTTGTGATCACTACTTTACATGACTGTACCTTTTGCCTATTATATAATAAGTAGCAAAGGCCAAGAGAATCACATGTACATGTCGACGAACATTTATCAGATGACCAAATCAACCACCTCAACCCTACTTTAAACTGTGTAAACTACTACTTATTATTGTGTAGGTGACATAACATTTTTTATTTGCGAGCAAATACTCATTTAGCGGAAAAGATATCTTCTTTCTCACATAGCTCCTCTATGAGCGCATCCTTTTCCGACAACTCACAATCGATGCCACTAGCTTGAAGCTCTTCTCACTGAGTGCGTTTAAACTTGGTCTGAAGCAGATTCCGTCGATCTCTGACGCCCCTTTTTTCCTTTATCATAAATTTTGGATTATTGAGTTTGTTCAATCTTTTGTGGATTGATTCCCAGATTCAACCACGGTCTGGACTGCCTTTCTTGAACTGGAACAATTCACTTGCAATCATTTCACGCAAAAGAAGAACGTCATGCTCATCTATCCATTCCATTGCACGTTGTTTACTGGTAGCCATCTTCACAGCAGAGTCTAAAATATTCAAACAATGACAATAAATACATGACAACCGTTCATGCAAGTTCCTCAACTATAGAATAACAGCTCAAGCATCAATACGAACAAAATTTCAGGAGCAAAATCATATAAAAGCACGAAAATTATAAAAAAGACACTCACGTTTTACAGGGGACGTCAAAATGAGCAAAACGAAGTCGGCAGGAAATGTGGACCAGAATTAAATTTGACTTCCAGTTGCCGCCGCCCCCTAGAAAACGTCTGGTGCTTAAGTTCCCTATTATTGTCCAGCAAGCAGAGTGTAGCACAATCTAAAACTGTGTCTGCTGACTCCCTTTCTTTATGGCCCGCCATTCGTAAAAAAATTCCGAGATTCGAAATGGTTCCGAATTTCGCAATGGTTTCCAATTTCGGAATAGTTCCGAGATTCGAAATGGTTTCGAATCTCTCGGAATGGTTCCGAAAATCTCGTAATGGTTCCGAAAATCTCGGAATGGTTCCGAATTAAAATCTCGTAATGGTTCCGAAATCTCGGAATGGTTCCGAATTAAAATCTCGTAATGGTTACGAAAATC
This sequence comes from Porites lutea, assembly GCF_958299795.1. Classification (NCBI taxonomy): domain Eukaryota; kingdom Metazoa; phylum Cnidaria; class Anthozoa; order Scleractinia; family Poritidae; genus Porites; species Porites lutea. The sequence continues at coordinate 22,419,991 of NC_133203.1, forward strand.
TCGAAACGCTTTTGAGATTTATGTGACATGGGAACGAGGTTGAGAGAACCTGGGAACAAGAAATATTGTTTTGGTACCATGGTTACAGCGTGTTGATGTGAAAACAGTCCATCTATCGATCGATCTCGCGTAAGGTGCTACTCTACTCGAAAGTTAAGAAAGTTTATCTATATAAGAAAAGCATATATATATATTTATATTTATATCTGTTAGAGTCAAAGTACAAGTATATTCTGTGACAATTTGTATCGTTGCCGGTTTTGTCGTGGAAGATCATGAAGTGTGGCTGCCCTCGAAAGTCGTACTTGGCATCCGAAGGAGTTTCGTTGTTATTCACAAGAAAAAAGAGAAAAACTTGAATCGTCAGATCTTTCCTTTATCTCCAAATAATCTTTAACTCTTCAGTTCTTCAGATAATAGTTCTTCAGATAATAGTTCTTCAGATAATAGTTCTTCAGATAATAGTTCTTCAGATAACAACTTAGTCTGCCTTACACGATACAGATGAGCGAAGGATTACATGGATTGTAAACCTAAATCACACATGTGATAAACAAGAACATGGCGGCCACTAGCACGAGCAAAATGGTAACAACCGCTGACCATAAATACTGAAAACTCCTTACTACAGCGTTGCTGTAGTAACATGGCTCCTCAACTGCATGTCATGCAGTTAAGACAAAACAATGAACCTATATGAGTCCCTAAGGCTAAACGTTCAACAAACTATCAGTTCGATACTCAAACAGTAGAATCTCGAAAGCTCAAGTCATTGATCGGCAACAGCGAATGAATGTTAAATGAGTTAATCAAAATCAAGTGTTCAAAATGAAACCTTTGCAACGTCTTTCAATTGTTCTTCGTTGGCTCCTCGATGGGGACTTCCCTGGTCTCCTCGTGAAAGACATCTTCCTGGAACACTTCATCTGCAGTCAACAATAGAACGAGCTTGTGTATAGGTCTGTCTAAATATGATGGTGGGCGTTGGCGTTTTCCACTATCATCCAAATTCCCGTCTGCCATCAGCAACCTGACCTTTCTGACATATCCGTCGTCACTTGGGTACACCTGCACTACTTTGCCAAGTGGCCACTTGTTGCGCGTGCTTTCACTTTCCTTAGAGATGACTATATCACCAACAGCAAGGTTTCTCTTAGGCTGGACCCACTTTTGCCTGACTTGTAACATTTGAAGATACTCTGCCCGCCATCTCAGCCAGAATTCATTTGCAAGATACTGTACTCTTCTCCAACGTCTACGACAATACATATCGGCTCTTTGAAACTTCCCTGGGGGCGGTAGCACTCTTTTAGGTTTCATAGTAAGAAGATGGTTAGGAGTCAACGGCTCTGGCGCTTCTGCATCACATAAATTATCGACGCTGAGGGGTCTTGAATTAATAATGCACTCGACTTCTGTCAAGAGTGTTCGCAATGTCTCATCATCAAGTTGGCTGCCAGCTTGTAACAGTAGTGGTTCAAGTGCGTTGCGTACACTACGAATCATACGTTCCCATGTCCCGCCCATGTGACTAGAATGGGGTACGTTCAACTTGAATGGAATCCACTCGCATCCATTCCTTAGCAAATAGTCTTGAACATGATCTTGATTCATCTCACATAATGCTGCTTTCAGTTCGCTTCGTGCACCAATGAAATTTGTCCCTTGGTCGGACCTCAGTTGTCTCACAGCACCTCTCCGATTCATGAAACGTCTCAATGCATTGATAAATGAAGAACTCTCCAATGAATTGGCAGTCTCTAGATGAACACTTCGTGACCCCATACATGTAAACAATACTCCATAGCGTTTAACTTCACTTCTTCTCTCTGACAATGAACGGTCCAAAGTAATCAACGGCACAAAACGAAAAGGGAGGAGCTGGTTCAAGTCTGTCGTCAGGAAGGCAGGCCATCTGCTGCTCAGTGGGCCTACGTAGTCGTCTACATGTCACACAACTCGATATAAACCTCGCTACTTTTGATGAACCATTGATCAACCAATAGCCACTTTGCCGCAACTCGTTATGCGTCATACCACGACCCATATGGTTCACTTTGAGATGGTGATGTTGAATCAACAGTTCAGTCAAGTGTCCTTTTCGCGGAATAATGACTGGATGCTTCAGATCAACTGGTGTATCTGCTCTTCTGATACGACCACCAACACGAATTATGCCATCATGGTCCACAAACGGATCCAGTTTGTACAGCGAACTGGTCTTTCGTAACGCTTGGTTCCTCTTTCTGGCTTGGTTTCTGTTTGTCTCTCCGTTGGTTACATTTAAGTCGCAGAGAATTTGAAGTTCCTCACGGAAATGTTCGTACTGCAAACATCTGATGATGTTCTTCTCTGCCTCCTGAAGCTCTGGAAGTGTAACTCTCAGTATTGACTTCTCAACTTCTGTACTTGACCTTGTTACTGGACTCTCGGGTTTCTTAATTTCCCTTCTTTGAAGCTTGGACTTCAGACGTAAACATAGAGCTATGACCTTTATAGCACGGTACCAGCTAGATACACCATCTAGTCTGCTTATTTCAAATTGATCTGGAAATGGAGCAACACTTCTGACCTTCGTGGTCAAAACAGACACTTTCTTCACCTCCGGGTCAGAGTCTTGAAGGCGAGGTAGCTCCACGTTTTCTGGTTCACAGGGTCCGCTTCTCCACAAGAATTCTGGACCAGTTAACCACAGAGATCCTTCAACCAGCTGCTTCGCGGTGAGTCCTCTTGATGCTTCGTCTGCGGGGTTGTTGTTTGTGTTTATGTAAAACCATGCGTTGGGATCGGTTAGGTCTCGGATTTGCTGCACTCTGTTAGCAACATAAACGTGAAACCTCTTGGCTTCATTGTTAATGTATCCGAGAACTACTCGGCTATCCGTCCAGAAGAACTCTTTCATCTCCGGGTAATCCAACTCATTTCTCACGAACTCACTCATTCTTGCAGAGATGGTAGCAGCGGCTAACTCCAGCCTTGGAATAGTCTTGTGTTTAAGGGGGGTTACCCTGGCTTTTCCGACGATGAAGGAACAATGAGCTTGATCGAGTTCGTTAATCAATCTTAGATAACTGCAGTGACCATAACCTTCCACTGAAGCATCTGAAAAATAGTGGACCTCCACTGCTTTCACTGGGCCAAAGTTGTCTGGCTTGAAACATCGCTGTATCTCTAGTTTCTCCAACTGTACGATTTCTCGCCGCCACTTTTCCCACTGTGGGTGTAGATACTCTGGAACAGGGCTATCCCAATCCAACTTGTCTTTGCACATCTGCTGAAGAATCTGTTTACCTCTGAGTGTAACAGGGGCCAGGTACCCATTAGGATCATAAATGGAGCCAATAGTGGACAATACACCTCTTCGAGTTAAAGGGCGATCATGAAGTTCAATCCGGAACCGGAAACTGTCACTTTCAGCGCACCACATCACGCCTAGAGCTGTTTCAATAGGTAATGGATCTACAGCTAAGTTCAGTTCCTTTATTTCCTTTGAATGGTCATCAACCGGAAAGGCTTCAAGAACTTCTTTCTTGTTCGAGACTATTTTATGTAATCTGAGACAAGCCTTGCTACAAATTGCTTGACTGGCCTTGATTAACTGAATGGCTTCGGGTACCGTTGATACAGATTTTAGTCCATCATCTACGTAGAAGTCCTTGCGTATGAACGCCGCAGCATCTGTACCAAACTCTTCTTCGCCATCGTCAGCTGCTCGCCTAAGCCCAAAGTTCGCGCAACCTGGGGAACTGCTGGCACCAAACAGGTGAACTTTCATATGATAGTCGACTACTTCCTTTGATGGGTCCCCATCCAACCACCAAAGAAAACGTAACAGATCTCTGTGTTCTTCGGCAACCACGAACTGATGGAACATGCTCTTGATGTCCGTCATAAATGCAACGCTTTCCTTGCGAAAACGACACAAGATACCCAATAGATCGTTCATAAAGTCAAGACCTTGCAGCAAGTAGTCACTGAGGCTGACTCCATTAAACTGGGCCGAACAGTCAAACACCACCCTTATCTGTCCTGGTTTCTTTGGATGGTATACACCTGTATGCGGTACGTAATTGACTTTACCGTCTTGAACTTTAAGACGATCTACCGGAACTTCCTCTGCACATTGTAAGATTATGTCCTTCATGAAGGCCTGATAATCAGTAAAGAATTTCGGATTCTTCTTGAATCTGGGCTTCAATTGGTTCCATCTCTTTACTGCGAGTTGGCGGTTATTTGGGAGACACACACTGTCTGATTTCAACGGAAGTGGCATCACGTAACGTCCATCCGATTGTTTCTTTACTCCGTCCTCAAGAATCCTTAGAAATCTCTCATCTTCCATAGAATAAGGTTTGTACTTGGAACTTGTCTCAACAAAGTCAGTCTCTAACACATGGAGAACTTTCTCTGGGCCAATAATCTCTTTAGCCTTCGTGGCGAATGCAAACTGGCTATGAATTTCTGAAGCTGCAACTCTATTGCACACACCCTTGTCTGTGTTTTCAACATCATTAGAGTTGCAGACTCTTCCAATAACTCCCCAACCAAGTATAGTCCTCTGAGCGTACGGCTCGTCATCTTCACCGGCAACTATTTCCCTGGGTCGGATAGCTCTTGGGCAATTGATTCCAATCAGGATAGAAATTTCTGCATCTGGGTGGTACGGTGTCAACTTATCGGCGATGGGCTTCAGATGTTGCCATTCCCTAGCCACTTCAGGTTTTGGAATCTGCGACCGGTTAGCTGAAACAAGTTCCCGGGTGAAGGCCACTGGCATCTTCACTACACATTCTCTATGGTAGTCAAGAATCTCTAGCCCAGATATCTTTTTAGTTTTAACACGGGCATTTTGCTGCTGCATTGTTGTCAACAGAAGCTCGGTTGATGGGCCTTGCAGGTTAAACCGTTCACAAAGAGTCTCAGACACAAAACTGACATTTGAATGATCGTCGAGGACCGCATACTGCAGGATTTCCTTCTCTGGCTCTCCCACTGGTCTGACCCACGCTGGTACTATCATGGTGTGATCAAATCCACCGCTTTGTTCAGGAATTAGACATACACTCATACAATTTGAGATGGCAGCATTGTCTTGTGTTAGTTCCTTGTGAAGGCATGTGGGATGTGTTCCTGAGCATGTTTTCATTTTGCATTTCAACCTCTCCTTGCAGTTCGCTACCTGATGATTCTTACTGGCTGCACAACCCATACACAAACGTTCGCGGAAGAAGAAGTCTCTCCTTTCACTGAAAGGCTTTCTACAGAAATCAGCGCAGTCATCTAACTTGTGTTTTGCACCACAAAACAGACACTTCGTCAAACCATTTGGACCAGGGTCCTTTGATTTACTAGAATCAGTGGGGTCTGATTTACTGTTACCACCACCCTTAGCTGATGTAGAAAGAGAACTACCCTTCTCATTATCTGGTTTCAGCTTCGGATTTCTGTTAAATCTTGGACTACTTGATGTGGCGAGGCCTTCTAACTCTGGGATATTTGCCTTTTCTGCGGCTTCTCTGATGAAATCTGCAAACTTAACAAAGGTAGGGTAACTGGCTTCACCATGGGTATGTCTCCATTGTTTAATTGCATCTCTCCACTTGGTTTCAAGGTAGTAGGGTAACTTTGATAGTAACTTTACATTCTCCTTTGCATAGTCCAGTACAGAAAGACCTGGAATGGTGTTCTTTGCTGCTAATACCTTGTCTAACATGTCTGAGAACTCCCTTAAGGCACTGGCATCCTTGGGTCCTATCTTAGGCCACTTCTCCAACTTGTTAATAAATGCTGTACTCACAACATTACAGTTTCCATACCTTTCCTGCAATACAGACCTAGCTTTCTGATAAGCATCTTCTGTCCCAATCAGAAGATAATGTTCCACAACTTGCTTTGGCTTTCCAGTTACATACTGATTCAGCATATTCAGCTTGATATCTGCTGCTAGTGGTCTAGAGTCAACTAGAGCATTAAAGGCACTCTTCCACACAGGATATTGCAGGGGGTCTCCTTCAAATACTGGAATGGTCAGTTTTGGAAGTTGTCCAGAAACAAACAGTTCTTTGCTCACAGTACTTTGTTCTAAGTTAGCTTCTGTTAACTTGTCCATACACCTTTCTAATGATGAAGCAACCTTTTCCCACCCTTCACAGAAGGAGTTAACTTGACCTTGAGGATGAACAAACTGGTAACTTGAAGGGGAATTCATAACTGTTGACATAATTGGTGATGGACCACTTATGGAGTTAGTTACAACAGGATCAGTTTTTGCCGATGAGAAAGCTTGTGTACAAGCTGCTTCTGTTTGAATGGGAAGACCAAGTTCAGGTTCAAAATGACGAACAGCAAATACTGACTGTGTTACGGCTCCCGGGGAGAATGATGGAGCAGAGGCCTGCAGACCACATGCTGTAGTCTTTGGTGTGGATGTTGTTGTCAAAACAGGTGTTTGGGATACATGTACTTGGGACTGAACTGATGTATTAGTCTCATTTGCACGGGTAGTTACTGTTAGAGATTGCAAGAATCTTTTCAATCCTTCGCCTTTACTCTCACTAGGAAGATTGACTAGATCTTCTTCAAGGGAGGGTGTTTGCTCATTATCAATCTCTTTGCATACACTTAACTTGGCTCTACTAAGTTCAAGTTCCCTCTTAAGTTTGAATTCTTCCAGTTTCTGCTTCTGTTTTAACCTTTCTATTTCTAAGGCCTTTTCTTGTTCCACATAGGCTAGCTTCACCTTCAAAGCAGCTTCTTCCTGTAGAAGCTTATATTTATCTACTTTAGTTGAAAGTACACTGTCTGAACTTGATTTTGACTTGACACTTTTGGTTGTTTTACTCCTCTTTGAACCCTTAGAAATGACAGAATTAGACTCCAAAACTGTTTGTTCCAAATACTTTATCTCATCCCTCACATCTCTTTCAAAATCAGACCACTCACCACAAACTTGCTCCCAGATGTTCCTGACCTTTGCTAACTCATCGTCTTGAACTGTTTCCAAAATGTCATTATATGCATCCACAAATTCATTCCACAGAACCTGTGCCTTACTAAGCTCTTGCTTCCACTTTGATAATTCATTACAATGTCCCCGAAGCAACAGTGTTTTTCTCAGTGTTCCCGTAAAACTTGACCTTTTATTCTTGAAAGAGTTCAACTTTATGTCGTTTTGATAGGATTGACCCTTTTCAGTTAGCTTCCTAATACGAACTTCCGACGAATGCTGTTCATTTTCCACATGGAAAAATCCGTTGTTTTCGGCATTCTCCGATAGATCAACAATTAAAGGCGAAGACTTCTCGCAAACATCATCCAAACAATTATTTGAAGCGGAACTTACCACCTCACCACAAACATCCGACATTGAATCCTCAGGAATATCACTCAACTCTCGAGACATGACAAGTACTAAGTCCAAACCAAAGGCGATCAGAACTAACTTTCTACAAAGGCTTACACCACTTGGTATCCATTCAAATAATCCACAGGTCGTCCGGCTTTCGTTATGAACTTCTTGTTGTGACAGCGATGACTTTACAGTGGTTAAAGGCTTCACTAAGGACTATTAAGTTGTTATTGTGGCTGCCCTCGAAAGTCGTACTTGGCATCCGAAGGAGTTTCATTGTTATTCACAAGAAAAAAGAGAAAAACTTGAATCGTCAGATCTTTCCTTTATCTCCAAATAATCTTTAACTCTTCAGTTCTTCAGATAATAGTTCTTCAGATAATAGTTCTTCAGATAATAGTTCTTCAGATAATAGTTCTTCAGATAACAACTTAGTCTGCCTTACACGATACAGATGAGCGAAGGATTACATGGATTGTAAACCTAAATCACACATGTGATAAACAAGAACATGGCGGCCACTAGCACGAGCAAAATGGTAACAACCGCTGACCATAAATACTGAAAACTCCTTACTACAGCGTTGCTGTAGTAACATGAAGTATTATCAGTTGGTTCTTCTTTTCATGCTCGCTAGTTTCGTGTATACAAGGTGAGATATTTCTGTGTATTTGGTATGTGACTTTTTAACTGTACGATAGTCGATAGCCGCTGCCTCGAATATATTCTAAGCCTATGTCTAGCTAGTCTCCCCACCTAGTATAATGTTGGTTATTTATAAATAAAGGCAAACAGAAGAAGGTAAGCGGGTGATTTTAAACCGTTTTCCGTACCTATGGTTTTGCTTGCGGAGTAGTATCTTTTTTTCCTCATAGCTGTACTAATAGCCATCAGGATTTATCTCTAGTAATATAATATCTCTCAAATGAACGTTTTATTTTTTAGGCAATTTGTGATTTGCTGTTGAAGAAGAAGGTTATAATGTACGTGACAGCCTAAATTTTTCTCGTCACGCAACGCTTTTTGACGAGCCAAATAACAGCTGTGCGGGAGTTTTAATTGTCAGTACAACCGTATTTACTTTTATTTCATTCATTTAATTTCCGCAGGATTTCTGCGGATGACGACCTGGCACAATTTATCCACACTGTCCTTTCTCTTCTCAGAGAAGTGGACAGTAAAATGGAAAATATCAACCAGGACCAGCAAAGGGGAGAGTTTTATGCCAACAGATTGTTGTGTGCGGTGGGGCATTTAACAAACATCATTGTTCACATGGAACACACTGGAAGCCACACAGCTGCTGAAATGCTGGAAATACAACGATTGCGTGACAACGTTAAAACTATTTACACCCTCCTGCTGCAACTGCCAGTCATGCATGGATATGCATATCGACCCCAAACCGAACAGGCTTCCGGTCCTGGTAGGCCTAGATATCTTTTATCGGCAGAACAATTGTCCTGTTTGCGTAGCGAATTCAACAGTTGGTCTCAAATTGCTTCTGACCTTGGTGTTTCTCGGCAAACAATCTATAACAGGAGACGAGAACTTGGATTTTCTACCGCGTTCGAAAATTTTACAACCATTTCGAATGCAGACCTGGACACTGTTGTTACTGAAGAACTCGAAGCATTTCCCCGTACCGGGGAAACAAATGTTATCGCAGGCCTTCGCCAGCGTGGAATATATTTACAGAGGTGGAGAGTAAGAGAATCGATTGTCAGAGTAGACCCCATTAACAGAGCCAATAGATGGGGTCAAAGAATAATACGCAGACCGTACAGTGTACCCCACCCAAACTTCTTATGGCACATTGACACAAACATGAAACTGCGTCACTGGAGGATGTGCATACATGGTTGTGTAGATGGGTTTTCGCGTTGCGTTATTTACCTAAACGTTAACAACAATAACAGAGCTGCCACAGTGTTCTCCTGTTTTCAAAGGGCAACCACCCAATGGGGACATCCATCACGAGTGAGGGCAGATAATGGAGGGGAAAATGTAGCAGTTGGCGATTATATGGTTTGGTTCAGAGGAGAGAATCGTGGCAGCTTCTTGACTGGACCAAGTGTCCGAAACACGCGTATTGAACGTTTATGGAGAGATGTCGTCGAAAGTGTGGTAACCATATTCACTTCACTGTTTATGTTTATGGAAAGTCATCGCATATTGGACCCTGGAAATGAAATTGACATGTATGCCCTACATTATGTCTTCTTGCCACGAGTCCAGAGACTTTTGGACAGATTCGTTCAAAGGTTCAACATGCACTCGGTGTCTACTGAACATAATAGAACTCCAAGACAGCTTTGGGCATCTGGATGCCTTCGAAACTTTCATTCACCTAATGCTGGCATCCGAGATGTTTTTGATCCAGACATTCCACCTAACTTGGACACATATGGAGATGACCCAGAAGCCCCTTTGCCCGGTCCAGATAGTGATGAGGGTGGGGTGTTGTTACCTGCAGTTATATTGGACTTGTCATCTGAAATTCAAACTTCACTGGAAGAAAACTTTAATGCTATGCACAACGACAATAACTATGGGATAAATATTTATTTGCAAGTACGAGAATTTCTACAGCGCATCACTGGAGAGAACCAGTGATAGTTATTATTTTTCTTGTTTTAATAACAAGTTAAGCAATTCCTTTATCTGAATTTTTGATTTATTTCTGAAATGTTTTGTTAGTGAAATACTGGTATTTACATTTGTCAGAGATGACAGCTGCAGTAATGGACTAATAACAACCACTTAATAAACAGTCAAAAGATAGGTTGATTTCAATGGCAAGTTGCTCAGTCCAGTAGAACTGAGTTTTTTTCTGTATTTCGATAATTTTCTTATAGTCTTGCTGGTTTCTTTTGTACATATTGTATATTATATATCAAGCCAAGTTCCCAGACAGCCGATTAGCGTTAATCCTGGGTTAATAACCATTACAATTCATATGTTCTGTTGACAGTTAACCCAGGATTATTTCTAATCTTCTTTCTAGGAACTGGGCACTGCGTTTAAAATTTCATTTATTAGTAACAAAACAAAACAATGTGACTTTTTGGTGCACATTTACTATTAATATTAATATACATTGAAATGAATTTTCTAACTATAGTTATGCATACTATTTTTAGTGAAATCTAACTAAGAAAAAGTCACCTTCCATTGCGATCCAAGGATAGTAATGAGTTTCTTCTGATATGTTAACTCCAGTCTTCGAATGAAATTAAAGTTTGTTTAATTATTTGGTATGGTTGTTTCTTCGATTTTGCGAGTTAACTGTATTTTGATCGACTTGCGTTTGAAAACTGTCGGCCAGATACATATTGTTTACATTTTCTTATGGCTTTTTATTTCAAAATAATGAACCCTTAAATAAATTATCAATACATATACTCACTACTTGTGCTTTCGCCCTTTTATTATACATGTAGAAATGACTTGCTTGAAATGATTACTCCCTCTGAGTGTGAATGACGGCCGGTTAGCAATCATTAAGCAAAACTCAATTCCCTGCATACTTATTATTTATTTTTGGTGAGGGGGGGGGGGGGCGGGGGTGGCAGGGTGGTATTAAGAACTGAACAATAACAACTTGAAGCCAGTTTGGGACACAAAATGCAACATCGCTCATAATACCGATCTAATTCCAATGGACCATGTGTTAGCATACTGGATCAAAAAATATAATAATATTATATGCCATGAGGATCACAACCTTAAGGTGGCTCCCTATAGTTTTACAGCTGCGTGCCTTTGTATGTTTGTGTGCACTCACAATAAAATGACGGTTTTTATCCCCCGATATTTTATGACATCAGCAAAGCCCAAAAAAAAAAAATTAGCTGCAGATTCTCTTGCCTTTTTCTTTGGTGAATTTTCTGAAACTTACCCAATGTTGAGTTTTTACTATTGCTAGTTGAAACTGTGAGGTCAGCCACCTTAAGTGGGGGATCAAAATTAAGAACTTTTCACCACAGTGTATTTCCTCTAAATATTTTATCTGTTTTTGTCATCAGGGTGAATCAATTAAAAAAAGGGAGTTCGCCCATACTAACAAACTTTTCTACCAAAACTGCCTCTCCTGATTTAACCATTTCTTGCTTCCACTTTCTCTTGATCTCCGTTCCAGATTCTGATTTTAGTGTGACCCTACAGTTCAAACATATACCATTTAACATAATTGCTTCATATGATATCATATACATAAACACTGTCCAATTTTATAGGGAGGATATACCCGTGTGTTTCCGTTTAAACACATCCATTTAAGTGTCCATTTTTTTAAGCATATGTTACCGTGATCATTTTCAAAATACAATATTGAGCATGACAGACTGTAATAATTGTGTTCTGTTCTAACCGAACGAAAAGATTTTACAGTCCAAGATTGCTGTTGCATTTTAAGTCCTGTCGTGAAGAGATTTACATGTAGCCCTACTTGAAACAAGTGATTTATTATTGATAAAACCAGCAAAACTAACACTTATTCCTCCAAATGGGTGTCTCCTTATTTGAGGTTCCACAGTAACAGAATACATTGATTTTTGGCATTTTAGATTATCCCATTTATTTATAGTTTTAATGGATATGTTTTTTGCCATTACTTTACTTACATGCCTGAAGTCAATAATGTCGAAAAATCCACCTGGCTTGAGATGAAAATGAAGAGGTCAATGAAATTATTTGACCTCTTCAATCCACACTGAAAAGTGAATAATCTGCCAGAAACAGCTGGGCTGATGATTTTTTTCACATTGTCGTCTTCTAATTTCCAAACAAAGCATACTTTGTCAACTGTTTGAAGCATAGGTATTTCCTAAGGATGTGAATCAGATAACGTAATATTTAGTATCAGGTAAAAGCATTTTTTTGTCATGTTAATATTACTTTATAAATAAAGCAGAGTAAAATACCTTTTGTTTCTTTGCCTGTATCATTATTGACATTGTGGAATCCAAATGGATTTTCCTGAAGTCAATAAAATGGCTTTGTAGTTTGGGCCCCTGTGTCGGCATTACCCCACAGCCAAATGGACACACGAAAGGCTCTGCCTGGCACATGATGAAGTGGGCAATGACTTGGTCCCTGCAAGCATGATGATTAAAAGTGTTTATTTATTTTATCCAAGCTTTCCTTTTCAGAATGGGAAGATATTTAAGTTGGCTCCCAACAGTTTCCAACACTTTCCAAGACTTAGATTTTGATGGGTCATTAAAACCACTCTTTATCAGTTGATGCTACAATCATGGTATCAAATGAGTGCCCAATGAATGGTGAACACGTTGTTAACATTTTTTTGACACAATATGTTAACATAGCAACAGTATAACGTGCGGAAAACACCCTTAATTTTCCCCTTAAGTGTTAATAACTCAAAAATGACTAGGTGAACCCCATTTTTTATTGTCGAATTTTGATCAGCACGATAAGATGCAACTTTTGGCAAAGTTTAAAAAACTTCTGTAGGTGAAGTTCAGAGCCACTTTAATTTGAACTGATAAAGAGTGGTTATAATAATCTAAGTCTTGGAAATTGCTGAACAATGTTGGGAGCCACCTTAAAGGTTTTAAGTTAAATGCCACACATGCACCTTTAACAAAAACATTCCCACTTTGTAAATACATATGCGTTATTGTCCAAGCGTTTTTATGGACTGAGACGAAGTCGAGGTCTATAAAAACGCAAAAAAAGAACTTGGCCAATATCCAGCCATCTTGACCGAACAAGCTTGGTCAATAAAGGATTTATTATATGGTCAAAGATTTTCGCTTGTTCATTTTTGAGCGCTGGCAAAGAAACCCAATTGATTGCGCGCTGAGTTGCTTCCAGGCTTTCATATCACTTTGAGTTTTAACTTTTGTATTTGTTGGTTTTTGTTCTAAAATAAAATCACGAAACTTGTCAATGTTTTCTTTGTTTTGACTCTCCTTCGCCGTGTTTTGAGATGCGAAATCTTTTTTTGAAGGATCAAAAGGGAAATCCCAAGCGGGCAAGATGGGCCCATCTTGCCCGCTCGGGTAGCCAATCAGCGGAGCCTGCGATATAATGAATAACAATACTAATAATTTTAAATACAGATTATTTTGCGCTTTTTTGCACATATGCAATGGTGTAAATTATTATACATTCTATGCATTTTTTTGCTTTATTTTTTTGGAATAAGTTATACCTCAGTATTGATTCATCGCAGTTGTTGGGGCACACAATCGTCATCTTTGGACAATTATCCTGATGGTTTGCCATGTCAATCACCTTTATTTTGGCATCACAATGAGCACATGTTGTGCTCTTGTGAGGACACTTCAATTGATGTGCAGCCATTTCGTATTGATATACCATGGCTGCACAATCTTTGTTGCTGCAGTTCACCATCTCCATTGGGCATTCGCCTTTGTGTTTATGGAGATGTTCAAGGGGGCCAGTCTAAGTACAGCCGCTTCTGTTTGGGCATCTGGTGTCCAACTTATGGATAACGGCCTGCAATGCCAAATTGCGGGCAGGCTTGGTTATGCCGAGAAAACTCCTGTCCACAGGGCAGGTTCTTCGTCCTCCAGACACTGCCGTTTCCAGGCATTTGCCACACATTCAATGCCCGTCACGGCAGATGACTGGGTCACGCAATACTGCCAAACTGTTGAAGGAAAGAATTATGATTATGAAATAATTATAAGATAAGATAATTTAACTTTTTTTTTTTCTTTTGAGGGGGGTAGGGGGGGTTGGAGGGGGCGTTGTTAGCGGGTAATATACTACAGACACTGATTTTTCACCTCCTGAAGATTGACATCTTTCGCCACTGTTTTCCACGTGTTCATCCTTAATCGAGATCAATTTCATACTCCCTAAATGCTGCTAGTTCTGTCTGCTTAATTCACAATTCTCTGCTTCTTTCTTTCAATTTAAACTTAATTCACAATTATTTGAAATGTTTCCTCCTATTCAAAATTAATTCACAATTATTTGATCCGTTTGTTACAATTCTAACGTTAACTCGTAGCCATTGTTATTATTATAGAAACACTGTATTTGTTCATATTATCAGGCTGCATAGTGTCGCCTGAAATCTGAAAACTTACCAAATAGGGCACACGTAATTTGGGTCCACAGCATGGACGAAAAGGTCTAATGGAAAGCCGAATTCCTGAGTCATAGCGTACTTTTCCTTCTAGAGCACGAGCAGATCAGAGCGGATTGTCTTCCTGTACTTCGCAGGCTTGATAGTTCTGGATTATATCCCAAATAGCTGTCAGTTGCCACTGCCGCGCCGGGGTCGGTCACAATCAACTATTGTACTTATAACCAACCAGCTAGCGATATTTTTCATTACGTCACATACGTCATCATTCTGACACCGTTCCGTACGATCGAAAAGACCGCAAGACCTCAGAGTGACTGCGCTTCGACAACCTTCTGTGGATTTATAAGAATGGTAAGGATTGAAATAGTTTTCGAATCTTGGCTTCCCTATTAATGCAAGCTTATTAGATCTTAACTGAATGGTAACCTTTATCTCAGGCTTCCAATGATACCGGTGCACCGAACAACGGAAACAGTGTTAGCACAGCTGGATTGTTAAGCTTAGCTCGAATGATTTCTTGTCTATTGTTTGTGCAGTCTTTCTGACACATTGCTGCCAAAATGGATTGTAGCTTAAGGCGTATCAACGTGGATGTACTAACTGTTGTAACTCTTTTAACTTTCTATCGCAGTCTTCCAATAATACTGGTGTACCGAGCAACGGAAACAGTGGGGATGCTAGCGCCGGTGATGTTAGCACTGCTGGATCGGTAAGCTCAAATTTTTTAACAGCTTGCACCAGACTTGGAAGCTTGCATAGTAGTTCATTTACAAATTTTAGTTTAGTTGGTTGGCATTGCTTACGGCATTAAAATTTAGTATCCCAATGAAATGAATCAACGAGCAAGAGGGGTTTAGCATGGGTCACGTGGATTGTGCTTCCCTGGCGTCACGGTGTTTGACCAATGGTCCAGTAATAGTCCAAACAAGAAGCCATTTCAGAAAAAAACTTGTTCCTTTTCACAGTTGATAAGGCAATGATGCAGTTATCGTGCTCGGCCCACGGATTGCGACTGCCAGCTTTTTTTTTTATATATATATATATATATCAACTTATATGTTGATAACTTATATATCAATGGTCACTGTTAATTTTCAGAATGGTAGTTTACAGCAGAATTCAAGTGCAGTACTCCAGGTGAGTTTCTTCTTTTCGTCATCTGTTCATATGCAGTGTAAGTCAAGATTGATATTACTGCCAATGTGACCTTGTTCCTTCATTACAATAGCTATAACTAGGAGTGCACTCAATTAAGCCCAGTCCTCACTTGCGACGCAAGCATAAGCATAAGCACAAGAAGCTTATGCCCTAGTGAGGACAGCCGTAACATAAGCATAAGCATAAGCATAAGAATATCAAAACTTGCGTTCTTCTTATGCTTATGCTTATGCTTATGCTTATGTCGCTATTATTTCCAGTGAGGATATGGTTGGCATAAGCATAAGCATAAGACTGCTGGGGCGAGAGGGAATGGACACAAAAATATACTCTACGCATGCGTATATGCTTATGCTTATGTTACGGCCGTCCTCACTAGCGTATAAGCGCATAAGCTTCTTGTGCTTATGCTTATGCTTATGCTTGCGTCGCAAGTGAGGACCGGGCTTTAGCGCGTTAATTTCATTTTAGTCTGTGGTAACCATTTCTTTGTTAGTGTTCCTGGATTCACTTTTAGTGGCTGTGTCACGTTCTTTGCAGGTTACATATATTTGATAATATTACACAGTTTACATATTATTACATTTAATCCAACCATTAGTATTCTCAATGGAAATACATCCCTTTGATTTAGGCCTTACGGTTAATGTTGGGATTTCTTTATTCTACTTTCAAGGCTGCTCAAACTGCAAATGCAATTGCATCCCATGTAAGGTCTGCATTTGAAAACCAGTCTACAGGGCCATTGTTTAATTTGGCTGACAACCTAGTATCAGGTAGTAGAGGACGTGGACAAGGGAGGGGACGAGGTAGTAGTCGCGGTCGCGTTGCGGCCGTGGCAGCGGTTCAACCACAACTAACAGCTATAGTTTTGGAGTCATCCTTCTGAACCCGGAACAAACCTCCATTCCACGTGGATCAAATAGATCAGAACTAGAAAGAAGTGGGAGGATGAAAACGTTTGAGATATCAAGAGGAGCACCAGCTTCTACCACATTCAGGAAACTAACTGAATTATTTCCAGATTTAAATAGGTGAGTCTTAATTTGCTGAACATTATGGCTTGATGAAAAGAAAATGATTTGGTCAATAGAAAAATAAACAAAGTTACTTCCAATGAGCCAAGCATTTGTCTTGATGGAAGGGAATAATTTATTCTTCTCACCTTTGTTTTTATTGTGAAAGGGATGTGATAGGGTATGTGTTTCCCACAAAAAACAATGTTTGTATGTGTGTATGTGGTTGAATCATGGCCAGAAAATATAATTTAAGTTTGAGAAATTTGTTCCTGTTCTGTCAAGCATACAAGGTGTGCATTTAATAACTTCATAAGTAAACACTATTTCATTTTAATAACAGGAATACAGACTTCGAAATAGTCCGTGGTTCTGGTACGAACAGCTTGGCACCCTTTGCCACTCAGCCAAATAGGTGCTCTGCGAGAGACCTCAATGCCATCCGTGGACAGGGTTGTCTGTATTTGAGATTAACAGCAAGTCAGGTATTGAATTCCCGTATATATCGTCAACAGCTTTTTATGAAATGTACCAATGTATATTGTGAAGTTCATTCTACTGATGTCTTAGAATTAACGAAAAATTATTGTTTTGTACTTTTAACAGAGGAATACCTCTACTACCACTTCTACCACTACTATTACCACTACTACCATTACACAGCAGTCATCTTCTCGTGGTAAGCAAGTGTATTATTAACAACACTATTTAAATAAATAAATAAATAAATAATGACAATAATTTCATATCAATAGTACACATTTAATAGAGACGTGAAAGCAACCACTGAAAAAACGTGTAAGCATTGGCAGAGACTGAATTGCATGTTAGTTCTTTGGAACTTCTAGATGATGTATGGCAAACTAAATATTATGACTGCAATAATATTAATATTCCTAAGACAATTTAACTTATAATTTGTTTTTGTTTTGCTTCACAGGGCAACAAAGAAGTACTAACATGACATCAACACCCACAAACCCTGGTAGGCTTTGGAGACAACAGCTGAATGGTTTGCAATTTTTTTTTTCACGTCAGATTTTCCCTTTTGTTTCAAATATATTATTATCATAATAGCCCCAAAAACTGGTTTGAAAATTGTTAATACCACGACCAAGTTAAAATAAAAATTACATCATAGGATAAAAATTCTAAAAAGACTTTAATAAAAGGGCTTCTGATATTAAATATCAGACTTTTATAACAATTTTTTATAACACATATAGTTTGCTTTATCATATTTTTTTTGTTAAAAAGCACTTTACAGAAATGTGACTGGTCAATTTACATTTTGTATCATTTTTTATCAGATGGTTTATTGACAGGCACAAGCTCAGATGAAGAACTGGCTGCCAGTGTTGCAGGCATAGAGGGTATTTACATAAACATGTTATCAAGTTTGTTAATGGTTTTACCATAACCTTTTATCGAGATCATTACCGTTAAGTTACAGATATGAAATGGCTTGAGGGATTTTGTGAAAAATAATATTGGGGATGCAGCAATCTAAATTGTTTTCAGTCAGATCTATACATGTAGAAAAAAAAAAGATTGCTTTTATGAGTAAATGCCAAGAGCATGCTCTAAAAAAGTTTTTGCTCATAATGATAATGTTGATAATGTTTGCCGCCATGCTTTTCTTAAAATTTCTTTTTCTTTTTTGCATTTCAGATCAATTGAGTGCCAATGAAGACATGTCTAGCAATGGAGCTGCAAATATGGGTAGTGGTGGTGGTGGTACAGATGCTGTTACTGGTGGTACTGGTGGTGATGATGGTGTTGATGATGCAAGTGTGGACGAGATTAGAGATAACAGTGCTGGTGTAACGGATAATAATGATGTGGCTGGAGATAACAGTGATCAGACCGAAGGTGCCATACATGTTACTGGTGAAGATAGTGGTACTGATGCAGTCGGTGTTGCCAATGGAAGTGTGAATGAGAGTGGAAATAATGGTGCTGGTTCAATGGTCAATAATAATGTGGCTGGAGTTAACAGTGATGAGGCTGATGTGGTCATAGATGATGGTGATAATGGGGATGGTTCTGGTGCACTGGATACTGAAAGTGATGATGATGTAGTTAGAATCAATGATGCTGATGTTGTAGGTCATGATGACGGGCCTAGTAACAATGCAGATACTGGTAATGACTTGTCTGGAGACAGTGTGGATGCTAATGATAGTTTTGGTGCTGGTGGCAGTGCTGGTGCAAATGATGGTGATATGCATGCATTGGACAGTGGGAGCGATGAGGATGATATACATGTAGTTCAAGTGAAAAAAGTTGAGAATAACAGTACAGGTTAGATCTTAGACTACCATTTGAATTAATAATGACTGGTTTTCATAGACTATCAGAAATACAAATGCAATATTTTAAGTTAAGTACACATCAAGTTCATGTTGCTTTGGTCTAAGATCTCCCAAGTTCCATCTTAAAAAAAAAGCTACATGTAGCTGTAGTACTATTGAAACTATTACAAGGCTTAATTCTTGCATGCCTCTGAATTTAAATTGGTTAGTGTTAATCAGATTTGAATTTTATCTTGATTCAGTCTTATATATGGTAGAGATGGTTTCCTTTTAGGAAGTCGCCAATTGAAACTTGTTGAATTGTTTTACCTATAGGAAAGAAAAATTGAGAAATTGCTACAGTAGTCGATGCTTCAGAGTTTGATATGGATTCTTGGGTAGTTTGTGGTATGTGTTATAGTAATAATTGAAGATTATTGAACATTGAGTTAACTAACCCCTTAACTCCCAAGAGTGCCAAACATCAAAATTTAAGAAAAAGTACTGCTGAAGAGGTTTTATTTGAATAGTCACATCATGTTGTCATAATTTATTCTGAGAGGGAAAGGGTTAAAGATCTATGACTTTTTCTAGCTCATTTGTAAAGTTTTGGAAGTGTTTGTTGATTGTTTGCTAACATTCCTTTTTTTATAGGCACAACTGTTCCTGCATCAAATTCAAATATGGTTTTATTTGGAGGTCTGTCATACTGTAGTTAATAATAATAATAATATTTACATATATATACATATATACAGGGTGTATTTAAAAAAAAACGGTGAAAAAATTAACAGACCACAGGGTTATATAACTTCTACAAGCAAGCCCAGCTGCCACATTCACAACAACCGTGCCACACTTACCACCTCAGAGGTCTCAATCTCTACCCACCAGTCACCCTTATTCTAATCTACTCACCCTTATCCCTATCTACATGATTCCAGTTTAACTACATATAAATAAATGAAATAAGATTACTAAGTGAAAGAAAAAAATAAGCTAGTCAAATGTTAAATTTACTTGACAAAAAGACTATTGTCTGCAAAATAACATACATGGAAACACATGACAATAATAATTATATAAACATTTGATTATTATTATTACTCAAGGCGACAGACAAGTTACAGATGACTTTCATGCACTCTTGCGGACCCTTGCTGCACCATGCCCTTTACAACTCCATCCTTACAGTGGACATGTCGTGAGTAATATGTTCATTGTGAAGTTAAATTGATTTCAACCAAGTCATCCCATACACTAACATACAACTTGTTTCTTTTTCCTCTAACTACATGTAGGTGGATCAAGTAGCCACTATCAGTCGTGGGATACCCGTGTTAGCTTTATTGTGGAATGACCATTCACAGGGATCTGTCAGGTAACAATTAATTCCTTTTTTGACTTGTTAGGGTTTTCAATACAAGTTGGTGGCCAGGTAATTTTACGAAAAGCACCAGAGATAAAACATTAAGTTGGTTAGATCAGGTATCCAAATTACATGTACCTGTCCCACATTTTCTTGTGTGCGCTAGTGTATTTGCATGAAGGCTGTGTCATCATAGAGTGCAGCTGTAAAACTAGTGACATAGGCAACTTAGCATTAGTCTAGGTTGTTTTGTTGGCCAAATATATACATGTAGGAGTCCTTGGACTATATGTGATTCATACATGTAATTTGAAATAATCCTTTTCTTATTTTTAGGTTATTTGCTGAAAATGCAGACCTTTGCGAACTTGCAAACTCTCAAACATCTGTGTGGCCATTAAAAAGACAGAGTCATGATTATCAAATTTGTAAGTTAACAACTTTATTAAGTCACCCAAAAGGAAACGGCATAATTAAAGAAGCCACTCAAACACAACAAGTGGTAATCTGCAGCAGTAGGCTAATTGTATAATGAATGTCATGGAATCTAGTTGATACTCAGTCCAAAACTAGAGCAGCTGTACCTCATTTAATTTGTCCTATGTTTCCATTGTCATATATATAGCAAAAGTGATAACAATAATTGTTTTTTTATGGTTTCCTTTTTAAAAGTATTCTTATTAACTGATTTGCAGTGGAGAGACTGCTGCCAGGGGAGAGAATCGACGCATCACTGGCTCTGTTACTCACAAAAGTGGGTAGTGTGTTCAAAGTCCTGTTAAATTTAACAAGCAGAGGTATGTATCTTGGAATGCACCAAATTGTAGACAGCCATTAAGTTTAAGAGAAATTTTGTGTCCAAAACAATAGCAATATTAATCATGAGTACATTCATTTTTTTTACAAAAGCATGAATTGGAGGTGTTTCTTTCGAGTTCTACATGTATCTGCTACATAACCTTTGTTATACTTCTTTAATAACAATTTTTTTCTTTGTAGATAATTTAAATGATGCTGCTGTTGTGGATCAATTCAAGAGTTCCTTGGCAGATTTTTCTGAAAGGCGTGCCAACTGGTAAGTCCGCTTAACTTGCTATTGTGTTTGTTGTTCTGGACAACTTTACTCTGATAACCTGCCACACCGTATTTAAGAGTAAGGGGGCTTGCAATGTATGTAATCATTTGTGTACCAAAACAACCACGGTAGACGTGGTTTTCATGACATAAGTTATATTCTGTGTCTGTCACAACCAAATGATATGTTAATCTTCGTAATTGTTCCACTAAAATCAACATAAATATGTACTTGCAGGGAGAAATCTGAAAACATCAGACTGATGAGGGAGGAGCAAGACAGAGAATATAATGAATCATTACTTGCTGATAAGAAGGTACTGAAAATTATATGATAATATGGTAATAGATAGCAAAATGTTTAAAAAACAAGCTGAGCTGTTAGCTTCTGTTTATAGAGGTAAATACAGAGGTAGCAATAATGTGCAAGTGCTTTGTCAAGACAGGACTTTCTGTCCCCTTAAAGCAGGCGTCCCATGTTTGAGTTTCCACTGGAGGTGAAACAAACAATTTAACCACAATTTATTTTTACATTGATTGCAGAAAGCAGAGTCATTAAGCTGCGGAAAGACAGACAATGCCCTGTGTGGAACAAAAAGGAAATGTGATGATGAATGTGACCTAAGCAATGTATGTCCCCTGTAATAAAAAAGCTGATCATGATCAGAGTAATGTGTTGCTTCATAGATATTTGAACTATACAAAGAAATTGATTTCCAAGTGTTTATATTTTACAGGCATTGACAAGACCTGCAGATAACACACAGCCTTTGGACGAGAATTTTGTAAGAAGTATATTTCGTAAACATTTCACCTGTTTACTTTCTTCAATTCATATCTGAATCCTGACCATGTGTGAATGGGTGAAGCTGGTTGTTCTGAAGAATTCAGGCTGATAAATGATGTGAACTTTGTTTTCATAAAAACATACAGAAAAGTATCAGACAAGCAGTTACATTTCACTTCTAGAAAATATTTTTTGCATAATATCTTATAGGTGTGTTTTAGATCAGTCATGTCAGTGTATTTCTATTTAATTGTAGATCCGAAATAAAAGAAAACAAAGGAGGCATTCCTACAGGGGAGATGGCTATTCTATAAAGGCCAAGCGGTATGACACAACATTCCAGAGTTTGTTTAACAGAGGGGCAACATTTCAGGTAAGGTGTTATTTGTTGTGATCCTTGTAAGAATCAAAACCATGATAACCATATGAGATGCTACTACTGTTTTTTTTGTTTGCCGGCTTTCATCTGCTTTTGTCACTAGTCTCATTGTCACCATGGTGCAGATTTTCAATTACCCACTGTATCTCTATTTATGTAGTACTATAATATTGTATTTCTAATGGCTATTGCATTGATTGTAGGAGGTCTATGACTGGCTTGGTAGCCTTGCAGAGGTCCCCCTTTACTTCTCTCTGCATCGACCTCTGAGTACTTGCCTTATTAGCAAAGACACTGCAATTGCAGGAAATGAGATGGTATTTATATCAGAGTTGGTGAGTAATACAATTCATTGTGATGCATATATGTTGTATATTTGCATGTTGGTCCATTTCTCTTTTTAGCACAACTGGAAGTGCTCATGAATACTATATTTGCATATGAAGGAAATTTAAGGAAATTTTTGTTTTCACAGACCTCACAAGAAGCATACAGTGCCTTCAATGCTACTGTAAGTGGATGTTACTTTTCTCATTCATCATTCGCCTTAAAATTTATCTGTTTGTGGAACTGAAGTTCACGATGAACATCAGAAAACATTGATGTCTACAAGTGGATTGGTGCACTTTAGATTGCATACTGAATTAAGACAAGAAATGACACCTATTCTTGAGATGCTTTTTTTCTTACATAAATCATCAAATCATCTTGTCAAATGTGTCATAGGTAAAATATATATGTAAGGGTCTATATCTTACATGTATTTCTCCCAAGTAGTGTCACTCTCAGGGTTGATGTGATTGATCAATATTTAATTTTACAAGTCAAGTTTTGTTAATGTGATTAGCCTGTGTAAGGGAAACTGGGAAAATAGAGAAATAATAGACTCCCATTTGGTTAAATCTGGAGTCGCTGGCAGCCACGGAATTCTCCTTGGCTAATTGGCATTGGGCATTAAATTCAGTCAATTTTTTTTTAAGTCAGCCAATTTCTGTCAATAACATAAAAACATTTTTACTAATTAAATACCAGGGGAAATGTGATGGGTAGGTGGGGCTTGAGCTTAGCTAGGCTTGGCTAGGCTTGGATCATTTGTGGGTAAATATACGGTAGTTTTCTTACCTACGGCTCCAAATCCCAGGGGCAAATTTGATGGGTAGGTGGGGCTTGAGCTAGGCTAGGCTTGGATCATTTGTGGGTAAATATGGTTGTCTTCCCAAGGGGTCCAAATCCCAGGGGCAAATGTGATGGGCAGGTGGGGCTTGAGCTCGGCTAGGTCTGTATGGACAGGTGGGGCTTGAGCTAGGCTAGGCTTGGATCATTTGTGGGTAAATATAGTTTTCTTCCCTAGGGGTCCGAATCCCAGGGGCAAATTTGATGGGTAGGTGGGGCTTAAGCTAGGCTAGGCTTGGATCATTTGTGGGTAAATATACGGTAGTTTTCTTCCCTAGGGGTCCAAATCCCGGGGACAAATGTCATGGGCAGGTGGGGCTTGAGCTCGGCTAGGTCTGTATGGACAGATGGGGCTTGAGCTCGGCTAGGCTTGGATCATTTGTGGGTAAATATGGTTTTCTTCCCTAGGGGTCCAAATCCCGGGGACAAATGTGATGGGCAGGTGGGGCTTGAGCTCGGCTAGGTCTGTATGGACAGATGGGGCTTGAGCTCGGCTAGGCTTGGATCATTTGTGGGTAAATATGGTTTTCTTCCCTAGGGGTCCAAATCCCGGGGACAAATGTGATGGGCAGGTGGGGCTTGAGCTCGGCTAGGTCTGTATGGACAGGTGGGGCTTGAGCTCGGCTAGGCTTGGATCATTTGTGGGTAAATATGGTTGTCTTCCCTAGGGGTCCAAATCCCGGGGACAAATGTGATGGGCAGGTGGGGCTTGAGCTCGGCTAGGTCTGTATGGACAGGTGGGGCTTGAGCTCGGCTAGGCTTGGATCATTTGTGGGTAAATATGGTTGTCTTCCCAAGGGCTCCAAATCCCAGGGGCAAATGTGATGGGCAGGTGGGGCTTGAGCTCGGCTAGGTCTGTATGGACAGGTGGGGCTTGAGCTCGGCTAGGCTTGGATCATTTGTGGGTAAATATGGTTGTCTTCCCTAGGGCTCCAAATCCCGGGGACAAATGTGATGGGCAGGTGGGGCTTGAGCTCGGCTAGGTCTGTATGGACAGGTGGGGCTTGAGCTCGGCTAGGCTTGGATCATTTGTGGGTAAATATGGTTTTCTTCCCTAGGGGTCCAAATCCTGGGGGCAAATGTGATGGGCAGGTGGGGCTTGAGCTCGGCTAGGTCGGTATGGACAGGTGGGGCTTGAGCTCGGCTAGGCTTGGATCATTTGTGGGTAAATATGGTTTTCTTTCCAATTCCCAGGGGCAAATGTGATGGGTAGGTGATTGTCAAATAGCATCGTGTAACTGTAAACAAAATATCATTTTTTCACTTTGCAATCAAAAAGGGTCAAGTGATCGTCAGTCCCAAGAGTGAAGTATTTGACATTATCAACACTTTCGGATTTCTCAACTGCAAATTTGATTTGTTTTTGTGTATTCTTTAGTCATTTCTTGTCACATTTGTCAAGAAAATGAAAATACGCATGCTTTGCATTGCCAAGGAGAAAAGAAGGAAAAAAATGACCCTTTGAAGACAGTTGACTGAGATGTTTGGAAACATATCCATTTGTCATCTGCATGTTGTGTATTACCTGAAAGGTTTGATTCAAATTCTGAACAAGTAATGTGCAATGGCGAAATTTATTAATTCACTCTAGGGCGGAACGATCGTTGACATGTTTTGTTTTTATATGAGTTTTTTTTTCCTAGTATCATTGGTAATTGTGTGGTTAAAAATGTTTTGAACGTTGACGTAACTTGTGGATATACTGATGTATGGTGTTTTGTTTTTATTTTTGTGGTGGCGGACCGTCGTGTCCATGAGCTTTTAAGCATGTACCTTAGTGGATGACCAAAGTTCTATAAATGACAAGTCCTTTCTGTTAACCAGATTGGTGAGTTATTAAGTTGATTAAATTAAGACTGATAAGAAAGTTCTAGTATTAAACCTATTTTATTATCTCGATAGGTTTCCATGTTTGGTGATTATCAATACATTGACAACAATGAAACCTTGGAGGAAGGACCTACTGGTTCTGGTGTTGGTGTGCATGCTGGTGGGGGTGCTGCGGTTGCTAGTGTGGTTGCAGGGGCAAAAAATACTGCTGGCACGGGTGCTGTTGGTGCAGGTCCACGAGATCCTGTCGGTGCGGGCCCACGAGATCCTGTTAGTGCAGGTCCTCCAGATCCTGTTGGTGCGCGTCCTCGAGATCCTGTTGGTGCGGGTCCACAAGATCCTGTTGGTGCGCGTCCTCGAGATCCTGTTGGTGCGGGTCCACGAGATCCTGTTAGTGCGCGTCCACGAGATCCTGTTTGTGCGGATCCACAAGATCCTGTTGGTGCGGATCCACGAGATCCTGTTAGTACGCGTCCTCGAGATCCTGTTAGTGCGGGTCCACAAGATCCTGTTGGTGCGGATCCACGAGATCCTGTTAGTACGCGTCCTCAAGATCCTGTTAGTGCGGGTCCTCGAGATCCTGTTAGTACGGGTCGACAAGATCCTGTTAGTGCGCGTCCTCGAGATCCTGTTGGCGCGGGTGCACGAGATCCAGTTGGTGCGGGTCCACGAGATCCTGTTGGTGTGGGTCCACAACATCCTGTTAGTGCGCGCCCTCGAGATCCTGTTGGTGCGGGTCCGCAAGATCCTGTTGGTGCTGGTCCTCCAGATCCTGTCGGTAAGGGTCCACGAGATCCTGTTAGTGCGCGTCCTCCAGATCCTGTTGGTGCGGGTCCGCAAGATCCTGTTAGTGCGTGTCCTCCAGATCCTGTTGGTGCGGGTCCGCAAGATCCTGTTAGTGCGCGTCCTCCAGATCCTGTTGGTGTGGGTCCACGAGATCCTGTTGGTGCGGATCCAGAAGATCCTGTTGGTGCGCGTCCATGAGATCCTGTTGGTGCTAAAAATACTCCTGCTTCTAGTGATCCACGAGATCCTGTTAGTACGCGTCCTCAAGATCCTGTTAGTGCGGGTCCTCGAGATCCTGTTAGTACGGGTCGACAAGATCCTGTTAGTGCGCGTCCTCGAGATCCTGTTGGCGCGGGTGCACGAGATCCCGTTGGTGCGGGTCCACGAGATCCTGTTGGTGTGGGTCCACAACATCCTGTTAGTGCGCGCCCTCGAGATCCTGTTGGCGCCGGTCCACGAGATCCTGTTAGTGCGGGTCCGCAAGATCCTGTTAGTGCGTGTCCTCCAGATCCTGTTGGTGCGGGTCCGCAAGATCCTGTTAGTGCGCGTCCTCCAGATCCTGTTGGTGTGGGTCCACGAGATCCTGTTGGTGCGGATCCAGAAGATCCTGTTGGTGCGCGTCCATGAGATCCTGTTGGTGCTAAAAATACTCCTGCTTCTAGTGTGGGTGCTGGTGTCGGCCATAGTGAATCCCAACACAGGAAAAAAAGAAGAGGACAAGGCAGCAAAAAAAAAAAAAAATAGGAAAACAACACTGTGAAATTCATACGATTTCACAGGAAATGAGTAAAAGAGATGAATTTTCTTCAAGTCAAAGTTCGCATCAATATCGCTAGCAGTGAAATCTGAAAGCAGTGAAATTTCAAAGAAAATAAGAGAACAGTAGTTTTGATATACAGTATTTTTGTTATCAAGACTTGTCAAACTATGAACAAATCATATCAATGCAGTTACCTACAGTGGAATCCCGATTTCTCGAACCCTCGGGTTCCCGAACCTCTCGATATCTCAAACCAAACCTTGTTTCCACTGGATTTGCTTCTGTCACTAAAGCTCTATAATTTCACCCTCGATTTCTCGAACTCCCGATTTCTCGAATCAATTTGCGTTTCCCCTGGAGGTTCGAGAAATCGGGATTCCACTGTATTTAGATTTTTAATCGTGGATATTTATTTTTAAAAAGTACGAAAATCCTGAACTAGTTTTCAGGAAATACTATGAAGATTAATCAATGTTGCCAGTTGCAGTGTGGAAAAGCAAAAAGTATTGAATTTTTTACCGTATATTGAACAATTATTGCACGAGCGGCCGTCGGATATGAGATGATAGATCCAACATGCGCGAGTGGAATAATTGTTTTATTAAAAACGACTATAAATTATCGAAACATTGATTTGTACAATACAACAGAATGATGATGTACAAGCGACTTCCCGTCTAGCCATGGTATATTGGCTTTTATACCATAGTGGCTAAGCCAATCAAAACTCCCTAATTGCATTATCCAGAAGCTGTTAAAAAGCTGTATTAGTTGCTAGGAAATAAAAATATCAGATGCTATTTGCACCTGAGTGAACTTTCATTCTTTAGGGATGTCATGAATGCATGCATATTTATGCACGTGTTATGTATAGCCTTCGCAGTGAAATATAAATTTCATTTCTTAGCTCGCTATTTACAAGTTATCGTTGACCTTCGTAGGAAGGGTCGATCGGAGTTTTGGGCTTGGTTCCTACCCAGGTTTCCTGATTTTTATCCCGCTGATATGCGGCTTTTTTTGTATAGGTTTTTCCTGGCCTCCGAGTATTTTTTTTTTTTGAAATACGTATCCAATTCTCCGTGGGTTTATTCATTATGTAGTTTTCAATCTTTTAGAGCAAATGTGTTTATGTATGAGACGTAATAAAGTGAAACCCGAAAATGTTGTTTGGTCTTTGCTATTTGTGTGTGGTAAGACAGGGACCTCCACTCCACCCTCCATCATCTGGCAGAGGGAACCAAAGTTAATGGGATTCTATTGATAATGAACAAGTTTGATAAGACCCCTTTTTTGCTGACCCATTCTTTTTCATTATATGGGTTTTATTAGAGAGAGTTTCGTAGCATTTTTTATTCCCAGGTTGTCAGAGATTGTTCTTGTACTCTCATTGCCTTCCTAATACCCCCGCGAGAAGTCTTTTAATTCTCAGATACTACCTTTTGTATTTATATGATATATATATTCTTCTGTCTCACTATTATCCCGGATCATGGACTACCTTAGTGATAAACGCAAGATATTGAGAATCCCTTTGAAGAAATTTGACTGACAAAAGCCGCAGGAATAAGTCTGAAATCCGTGTAACAAAATGAAAGTAGAATTTAAAACTTGGGTATGAATCACTTAACTCTAAGCAAAATATCTTGAACTTGAATTCGCTTATAAAAAATGGAAAGCAGCAAAAGAATAACAAACAATCGAAGATTTTGCTTTTATACTAGCCATAGAGAAGGGAAACTTAACTAATCTTGTTCCCAGTCTCCAAATTTGTCGTCACGACAACTTTTTTCGGAACCATTTCGACACTTGCGGAACCAGCTTTGTAATAATTTCGAACGGGTTTCGTAATTATTTTGAACCAGTTTCGGAACCATTCCGAGATTTTCGGAACCATTCCGAGAGATTCGAAACCATTTAGAATCTCGGAACTATTCCGAAATTGGAAACCATTGCGAAATTCGGAACCATTTTGAATCTCGGAATTTTTTTACAAATGGCGGGCCATATTTCTTCATACAGCACCCAGCGAGCAACCAGTTTATCTTTTCCGTGTGAATCAGGTTGGTAATGTAGCTCATAAAAGTAATTATCGAAAGTATATGCCATTTATGTCTGTACAGTGGGGTGCAAATTAGTTAAACAGAAAAGTACAAATATGAGCATGTGAAGTTCATCATGTTACCCAAATTTTTCCAGTGGCAATAGTATGTCAGTTGATATTGAATTAATATTACCATGTTTTTCTTGTAGGACGTATGGTGGTGTATCTCAACAATGGTTCGATTGTCGTGGGAGGCCAAGTGCAACCAGATAGACAGACAATACATGGTTGCACAATACCACCAGGTCATGTGTGCGTCATGGTCACTACCACATGATGTTATCTAGTAACAATATATTGGGCCGGAAATGGTAGAATTAATACCATAGTAATATAAGATAGAATAATACTATACTAAATTATATTTAAAAATAAGTCTATTTACAAACGTTTTCTTGTATCTCTCCGTTTTTATCTGAGGAAGGTGACACCTGCTCCTACGCAGATTATATACTAATTCTTTATCTTTGGGAATGATCGTACCTAGCATATGATTATTAATAGCTCTTTTGAAAGCGGATTTATCTTGCTGTTCTAAAAGATTAAAGATGCTGACGGTTTGAGAGGTAAAAAGACGCTTATGGCAAAAAAAACGCTGTATAACATTTAAATCAGAATCAGAAGCGCCATACACAGCGAGAGCATATGTGAGAATGGGAAGAACTAGGGTTTTAAACAAGTGATCTATTTCCTTCTGCCTAAAGAGTTCCTTTCGTAGAGTTCTGAGAATGTGAAGACACTTGTTAGCGGGGCTCCCACGAGCGCTTCGCGCACGTGGGACAGAGCCCCATACCCATAGATTATGGTCAACCTCTTTTCCTTTGGTTGTCACGTGATTGACCGAGCGTACGTACGTACGTACGCGTCTACGGATTGTACGGGTGGGGTATCTCAGGCGTGTCTTGCCAAGTCCACATCTTTTACATTGGACATTCACAATATGGTCAATTGACAGCTGTCAAAACAGGATAGCCACTGACCAGTATCCCATGACCATATCGCGGGCTTAACTCATTGAGGTGACGTGATTTATTTGAAAGCTGTCCGCTGACCAGTTAATTACTTTACTAGATTGCGATCAATGCTCAGTCTCATACTTTCTAGCTAGTTTGGGATCGGAGCACAGGAAAACTGATACACGTCAATGTTGTGATCCATTGACAGCTGTCAAAACAAGGTATCGCTGACCAGTATCACTTGACTATATCGCAGGCTCAGGTGTCGACCCATCGAGGTCAAGTGTTTTTTTGAAGTTATCTGCTGACAAGGTACTGGTTTTCAAATGATCGCAGGCTCAAGTTTAATTTTTTTTTAAATTCATATGAATATGTTGTGTTTATGTGCCGCACAATTAAAATTTTGATTTCAAACTGACCTCGGACGTGAAAATTCAGCCAGCTGCTACAGGCAGGGAAGACAGTTTCTTTTGGCTTTTCTCGCCATGTTCACGCGTTGGTCACGCTCTACGTCCAATTTTTATGCTCTGATTGGTCAAAATTTGACAGATGAGTTCATGCGGAAAATTTATGCAGCATCTTGAATCTTGTTTACTTTGACAGCTGAAGCTGACAGAGTTTTGTGTCAACTTGTGATGTTTTTAACTTTCTTTTTCCACTGGATGTACAAAATGAAATTCAGCTGCTATCAGGAGTCTTCTGTTATTCATGGCCAGTTTGTTTATTGGGTTTTTGATTGAGTCGGATGGCATCGTTTTCGTTTTCATCTTGCTTAATGCGTAAGAGGGTTGCAAAGTCTGAAGCGATACTGGCGTTACTTGATACCTTTCAGGAGCTGCATCTCGAGTGGTAAGCCTAAGTAATTATTGTATTTGATGTTTGTTTTTTATTCCTAATTTAATGAAGTCGAGCGTAGTTGATGCGGCTATTTTGTTTATGCACTTTTGTAATATTTGAGACAATGATCTGACCGAGTATCAGGTTTGTTATAAGCTTACAGATCTTTAAAAAACCTTTAGACATTTTCTCACCGCAAATAAAAAAGAAAACGTTTCAAAGAATATTTAGTTATAATTCTGGCTGTAAAAGAAAGGTTTGAGCGGTTTTCTTGCCTCGAGTTCGTCTTTGAAAAAAGCAAACACCGGGAAGCCGGCTTAAAACATAAACTTCAGCTTTAAGTTCGAAGACTCAGGATTTTTAGAGACACTTTAATACTTGTCTTCCTGAATGAAAATTGTCGTCTCTGTATAAGTTGTACAGAATTATATTTGTTTTATTGACTGTTAGTACTCTCTCTTGTAATTTCAATCGTCGTGCCGATTGTTTTCAGTCGTTCAGTAAACAACGCTTCCCGGAGTACTCAAAATGCCGTGCGTTAAACCGTTTTAAAATAAAAAATAAACATAATAGATTCTTTATTATGTTGAAGCGCAACTCTGTTAATGTTCGTTCAAATACTCGCCACTGCTAGCACTGTAAAAGTCAGAACCGGCTGGCCGTATAGATGATTTTGAAAATTTTTTCAATGGTTTATGGCTAAAGCCCACGCGTGCTTCGATCGTCCTGAAGAGCAATTTGTATTGCAATATTGTGAAATACTGCATTCTGTTTTCCGGGGTCTGTATGATAAAAACAGTGCCTTATAGTACTGTTTCACCTCAGATGTGATGTATAAATGATATAAAAGGTTGGTTTACACGCACCCAGATTTGTTGGCAAGATTTTGTAAAATAAACTTGTCGAACGCAAAAAATTCGGCCAGAATGTTTTTTCCAGGCCTAATTAATCTGCTGTGATCAAGAGCCAACTCGATGTGCGATTTGGTTCACTCTTGGGCTGTTTGCAAATTATTTTTTTGTAAAATCAATTAGCCTTTCCCTGAAAAGTCACACAAATGTGCTCTAAAGTTAACTGAATTGTGGAATACAAGTTTATTGTTTGATTTAAATTATAAATTTATTAATGGGAGCCTCGCTTTTAGCCCTGGCTAAATCTATATATTAGCTTTTGTAAGCTTGAGTCTGACGTGCTCGCTAAATTTATGATTAGGCTGAAAAGTCAGTCCGAGCAATACAAGGCTACCACATTGAGGAATGTTATTGATATGAGCGTAATGATGGCGTGTACTGCTACTTTCCTTCTTTCTAAATATCAGTTCTTTACACTTGCTCGGATTACACAGCATCTAATTTTTCATACTCCAACTGGGAAACTGATTTACCAGGTCTGCTGACGTGTCTGAATCCTTCCATACGGGAGCTACTATAGTAGAGTCGTCAGCATATTTGAAAAGCATGGGCGTGTCATTCATAAAAACCTCCACGTCATTGAGGAAAACATTAAATAAATATGGACCCCCCACACCTCCTTGTGTTGTCCCCTTATTGACACATACCCAGTCACAAGAATGACCATTCACTGAAATGCGCTGTTTCTAGTTTCAAGATGCTGCTGAAAAACAGCTTACTATATCTTTTATTATGACGCTTGTGCCTGTGGGTGTCTGGTTTAATAAAGTGTCTTGTAATACTAAACAGGCTTCATCATCAAGCCCCCAACAAGTCACCAGCATTCGCTGTTTATTTTGCTACAACTAAGGCAACAAAGAATAACGACTACGTGTAGAAGATAATCACATGCTGAGGCTAGAAGGGGGGATCGGAGGGGCTGGGAGAGTTGGGGTTGGCTTTTAAATTATTACATTTATCAAATTGGTCAAAAATTTTTGATAGCTCATTTGACATTTGAATTATAGATTATAATCGCACGGATACGGCAAGTGATCTTCACTAGACAAATTATTGTCACCTTTTGTCGTGTTTTTAAGTATTTAGGCAAGCAATCTTACTCTGGATGCTAGAGGTATTCTTAGCACCTAGGGTAGTATACATTGGTATATGAAGGCCCCATTGTCCAGACCCGTCGGAAACACCACAGTTAATAAGTTGTGTACGTGTGAAAATGCACTAATCTACAACAAAACAGCTAATGGAAAAGCTGACTTCATCTCATCTTCATTACAACAACAACGAAAAAAAAAGTCAAGGAAAATGTGTATTGCCCTAAAATGTATCTGCAACACCTACGACTGTGTTGTTGGCATAGACTCGCCTATTTTTCAGTTTTTCCAATGTTGCCAGGTGATGACAAAGCAGACAACAGAGGTTGATTGACAACTTAATTGCCAGTGTCCATGCAAGACAGAAAAGCATTGTATTCTAATATAGGATGAACTTTTACCTGGTATATTCTTTAGGAGTCATCTTAGTGCTGTCAGTTGTCGTGATGGATGGAGCTAGAGAACGTTCAAAAAGGAGTGCCAGGGTAAGAAAACTCTATGTGTACTTAACGCTGTGATTTGATATGTACTGTGCAAGCAAGCCTTTCAATGTGAATAATGTGAAAGGGTACATGAGAATGAATAATGGGTTGTTATGAACAAAATGATCTGCTGAGAAGCAACCCTTTTCTCGATCATCTCTTTATAGCAACCGGCACCTCGAGGAACATTTGTCATCGAGGAAGGAAAAACGTTTATCGTTCTACCCCACCAATGCCAGGAATTTGGGGATTTTTCTTTGAAACTACTAGGGGAGCTGGTATTCGAGGAAGGGGATGAGACTGTAGAAAGGGAAGGCCACTGGGTGGTATCGTGTTCTACCAGAGTATGAGGCACCCTAGAGACCAGGTAAGCGAATTTGAACCAAGACAATACATCCCTTTTTTAGTTACACTGCTAAGCTGAGATGAAAGAGGAGCATATTCAAGGCTTTAGTTACTTAGCGTGAAATTCCAGTCATCCAACTTGGACAAGAATGTGTTTTGATAATATTTTCTCAAAGTCATACTTGGGATGACGCCTTGGATAAAATGCCTGTCGTTCTTCAAACGCCAGCTGGTTGTTTCTGAGCCAATTGACATCTCCACATCATTTTCAAGCAAGGCTATCGGCAACATTTTTATGTATCTCTTTCTTGCAGAAAATTAAAGAAAAGCTAAACAACAAGCTCATTCACTCATGTTTTATTATCAAGACTTGAACCACATGAATTTTCATCAGTCACGATGTAACAAAATGAAAAGACGCGACCACTTGATTGACATTTTTGTATATGTAGAAAACATCTGCTAATTGTTACCACTGGCAAGAAGGTTTCATCATGGGGAAGTTTGTTTACCGTTACATTCTTTGTTTCCACAGTTAATTAAGGCCTTTTACCATAGCATATATCCATGGCTCTGTAAAAGCCCAAGTGTGTCCACAATTTCTTCCTTCTTAATTGCCAAGCAGATGACCTGCCTAAGAAGCTATGTGTAAAATAAAGCGACCAAGAAAGAGCAAGACATGCTCACCAAGCGGAAGAAAAAAAGCAAAAGCAGCAGGAAATTGGGTGGGGCTGCAAGGGAGTGAGAGAGGGCGAGAGGGAGCGCAGGTTTTGTGCTTCCAATTGTTCCCACTCTTTGCGCTTAAGTTTCTCAAATGAACAAGTTCAACATTACTTCTTTGCATTTATCGATTGCCCATGTCTTCACTTTTCACAGGACTTTTTTGTCATTTTTCTCCAATCTTGTGATCACCTCTTGAGAAATAGTTTTTTGGGACAGTGTTTCATATCCTTGTTATTGGATAATGTTTTGTTGCACCAGGTTAAAATTGTTAACCCTATCCATTCTTTAATTGATTAGGAAATTCCTGAGGAGATTCAGAAGGCAACCGGCTCTGAAAAGGCGAAGACAGAGAGTTCATTGTTTGCTGTCGATGGAGCAGCCACCACAGGAGATATACTACAAAAGACTGAAAAGTCGCTGAATTGTAAAGGGTATAAAATACCCAAAACATGTTTCAGCAACAAGTTCATCGACCAGATGGAAGAAGGCTAGTAATAATTTGGAGTTGCTTATTATGTCTCCTGCAACTACATACGTTGTATAGTCTGATATTTAATTTATGGTTGTTTCATTAAAATGTGTGTAGTGGAGGGGGGTGGGTGTGGTAGAAGGGGCAATATTATTTATTCTTTTCTTATCTTCATTTGTACACAGCACGTGGATTGAGAGACAACTTGGAAGAACCAGATGGTCAAGAGCAAGAGACAGTAAATGAGGATCATGATAACCAGCTTGTTCTCAGTGAAGATGTCATCAGAGACATAATGAATTTTATGGAAAATTTGAAGAAGTTTGATAGAGGTATTGAATGATAATAACAGATCAAAAATTAAAAAATTAAAATCAAAAAAATTAAAATTAAAAATCAAACACATCATACAAGCCCATTTTCTGCAGCTGCTGTAGCTGTTAGCTAATTTGAGGTGCAGGAATTTTCTTATTAGTAGTAATTAACATGAAACATTTTTTTAAAAAGACTATTTCTAAATTGTCTTGCATTTATTTACTATATATTTCATTGCTATTTTGTTATCATACCAAAATAAAAATTGTAACTATAAAAATGTCTATAAACTTGCTGACATGTCAGCAACTTAAAGGGAAAAAAATTGTTTTGGATTCCACTCAGAGGATATAGGCATGTGGCATGATGGTCGTCAAGATTGTACATTTTTAGTCTCGTATGTCATCACAAATAACTGAGGTCGCCCTTAATGTACTTTCATGAACACTTGTAATAATTATAAATTATGTCGCTGTTTTATAAAAATCCTTTCTAGTTCAAGTTTATGGTAGCATGAACTGTTGTTAATAAACCTGAGAATGATCCCCCATGAAAGCACACTTAGGACATACTAGTAACAATCATATCTCAGTGCTTATGTCACACAACGTGCAACATTTGTATAAGCTTTTGTACTCAGTAATGGTAGATACTAGTTCAAAGTACAAGAAAGAACAATGAACACTAAGTAGTTGTTTGATTACAATGTATCCTTCTTCTTTGGCAAAGTCCACTGTAATGTAGCATGATATATTACTAGACTCCACAAAGGTTCCATTCATATTATCACATGCTTATCATGCACGTGTGCTCCTCTTTTTGCCGTACACTGTCCTTTCCCAGTCAGTTCGTTTAGAGCTTCGGTTCATTCACAACAGCGTGTTTTCCCTCCCACCCACCCCTTTGTTCCTGACTGGAACCTTTGTTCAGTTCTTCGATTACTTCTTATGTTCCCTATATATTTCAAATCAAATCAAAATCTTTATCTCACTTCGAATTCCAAAAGATAGCATCAACTAATGCTCATATCTCCGAAGGTATAGCAAAAACAAATAGAATATAAATGACAATGGTAATTAGAATAAAGTAATACTATATATTATGTACAAGTTTAAGATAATGCAGAAACAAGACAATTATTTTATACAGTGTGTCTACAGTACCTAGAGATAATTAAAACTAATTACAAAGGAGCAGCATTTATTATCTATTATTAATGCTCTTAATTTTTGATTTGAAAACATGTAATGATTCAGCAGTTCTAAGTACCTCTAGGAGCATATTCCAATATTGGCTGGCAGAGTTGCAGAGTAGCAGTATTTAGCACGACCAGAATGTATTTTAAGCAGATCATTACCTTTTTCCCCTATATATATGTATCCTTAAGATTAATCATTTATATTATGGTGTTATACTCCACTAGGTCTCATTCCTTCATTAGGTTCCAGGGAGATGAAACTGCTGTCTGGCTTCCAAATAAAATGAGTGGCAGGGAAGTGCAACCCCTGGCTGCACTTTACCCCACAGTAAGGCTTAGCCCTTGGAGACAGGTCCGGAAAAATATCCACTCCAGGGTGTGGACCCCCGGTCCCACCTGATCTGTACTCCACCCAGGAGGGCCACCCCTCCTGGTTCCCCTCAGTTCCTGTACTGGGGGATATGGGCCTCACCCCCGGAGACTGATCAGGATTCCTGTCCAGGGTGGCTACCCCTGGTACCACTCGATCTTGTCTGCCCCCAGGAGGGCTTCTCTCCTGGTCCCCTTATCCCTAGATGTAAGCGCTTCCCTGCCACCAGAATTTTGCCCATTACCCTTTGTGTGTTTTCTATGTGGTACCGACATAAGCATTTATGCGGAAAAACATTGCCAATTGGAAGAGTTTATTAATATCTTATTAATCAATCTCCTACCTGCATGGTACAAATGTTGTACTTATTACTTGCATGGAAAAGAAGTTGTTTACACGTACTCCCCGAGGTCCAGCGTGAGAGCTTTTTCCATTGATGAACCCGCAGTATATTGAGAAATATATGTTAAAGATGGACCTTAAGCCAGAGCCAAAGTATTTTCATTTGTGCCCTTTTTGAAATGTGTAGAAAGTGTTACTTAGTAATCATTGGTCATGATCAGTGTTGTAAGAGCCATAACCACTGGTTCCTATAGAAAGAATGTAGTAGAATTTGGTTTTATGAAGGTTTCTCAAAATACTTCATATATGTTCCTTCAGTGCAGCGCCCCATGTTTCACCGGATGCAAGGGAGGTAATGTTATCCGTCCTCAGGGTGGATTTCAATTAAGAAATCCAAATCCGGATTTTTTGGATTTCCCTTTTTGTCGTTCGATTGGGAAATCCGAAAAAGGATTTGCTAAACTGTTCTTGTGTGCAGCGGACTATCTTGTGCTAATTATGCCTATGCATTGGCACACTCAAAATGGCGGATGAACAGAGGGCACTGATGGCCATGTCGACAGTTCTTCTTTTTGAAGAATTGTTTGACAGGACGATTGAACAAGAAGTGCAGGAAATGGGTAATAGTGACTCGGATGATGCTCTGCTGCTTGCTGTGCTTGGAAAGGGCAGGTTTCCTTTAAATCGAGTAAGAATCATTGGATATTTTGAAGTGGTGGTACCAAGTTATGGTCCAGATTGTTTTCGATGTCATTTTTGGATGAGTAGAGAGAGTGTTGCTTTTCTTGAAGGTCTGCTTCACGTTTGTCCAGAGATGATCCCTTATCAAGCTCATGACCATGGAGGCAGAGCACCAGTTGAACTTGGGAAGCAAATCCTCATTACCATTTGGATGCTAGCGAACCCGGAATGTATTAGATTGGTATCGGATCGATTTGACATTTCTCGATCAACTTGTTATGAGATATACATGCGAGTCTGTGCAGCTATAACGAACAACTTGGCACAGAGATTCATTCATCTCCCAGAAGGGAACGACGCAAGAAACACCATTCAAAAGTTTGAAGAACAAAGGGGATTCCCCGGTATAATGGGCGCTATTGACGGTACCCATATCCCGATTCAAGCCCCCCTGAAAGATCCAGAACAGTACATAAACAGAAAGAGTTTTCATTCTGTACAGCTACAGGTTGTGTGTGACATGGACATAAAGTTTATAGATGTTTTCTGTGGCTTTCCAGGGTCTGTCCATGACGCCTGGGTGTTAAGAAATTCCCCACTGTTTGTTGATGCTGAGAGAGGCAGAGACCTGCTATTTCCCGGTAACTCTCATTAGATAGGTGACGTTGCCTATCCACTTAAGCCATGGATTCTTACACCCTATAAAGACACTGGTCGCCTAACAAGACAACAACAACACTACAATTTCATTCACAGTTCAACCCAGATGGTGGTTGAAAGATCACTAGGACTCCTGAAAAACAGATTTCAGAAGCTCAAAACATCCATGCTGAAACAAAAAATTAAGGATGTACCGATTGTTGTGGTTGTGGCATGTGTTTTCCACAACACATGCTTTATGAATAAAGATGGTATTGATGATTTCCTGGATGAGGGAGACAATGGCAGTGACAATGGCGATGATGATGACGATGGTTTGTTTTTTTCCCCCGAGATGCAGAAGGGGAGGAAAAGGGAAATCAAATTGCAAGGGCTCTGTAACGTCAATTTTACCTAATTGGTCACTGAAATA